>NW_024080943.1:544122-652132 GCF_003009895.1 Hyaena hyaena
GTGACTCCCTCTCTCTCTGACCCTCCCCTGCTCACGCTGTCTCTCTCTCTCTCCTAGAAATAAATAAAACATTAAAAAAAAAAAAAACTTTAAAAAAAAAATGTCTCAACTGTAATGTAAAGACGTTAAAGAAAAATGAGTTGTAAACGAATATGTGTACTTCAGATTGTCAATGTTTGGGCATATAAACACTAGAAGAATATCAGTTTGTTAATATCTTGAGCATACATACAGAGCACCTCTTTATATTTGACATTTTGAAACACAGGCTAAATAGGTACGTAGGATCCCCATGAAGGGGACAGTCTTGTGCAGAGTTCAGGGTCTGTGAAATTCTGTCTCATTTGGGAGCAAGCCCCCTTGGTGATGTTAATTGTTGCACTGTGTTTTGTATATCTGGGGGGCTGGGGGAGAGAAGGAAATCCAGGGAGTGTGCAAGAGCAAAAAGGTTTATTGTAGCAAAGCTGGGCCGGGCCAGCGGGTTGCAAAATGGGATGCGTGTGATGAATCACTGAAGTGCCAGAGGGAAATTACATTTGTCATATCTTTAGTATCTTTGAAATTTTTCCTTCTTGGGAATATGTTCTATAATTATGTAAATATACATACTTTACTTTCACATTATTTGCTGCTGGGGTGCCTGAAGAAAGTTGAGAGATTATTGGTCTAGACCACTAACCCCAGGTTTTCTCAGGCTGGGTCAGCAAAGTCAGCCCTAGATTTTCCTTCCTTCTCTAGCTTTGTGAAAACAAGAGAGAGCTTCCCAGGAGATAAGCAGATAGCATGCTTTTTCTCAGTAGGGCTTGATCAGTCAGTGACTTGACGAGAATTGCTCCCTGGGGGTGGTGTGGCAATGCTTTCATCCCGAGTCCTTGGCTGGCGGGGGAAAGATATGGTCTGGAGCAATAGTTTCCAACCAGGGGTGATTTTTGTCTCCACACTCTGCCCTGGCCCCAGGGGAATTTGGCCCTGTCTGGAGACATTTTTGGTTGTTGTCAGGAGAGGGTAGGCGCAACTGGCATCCAGTAGGTTGAGACCAAGGATGCTTCTCAGTGACCTGTGAGCTTCCTTTAGCTAATAATTTCCACTTTGAGTTTGCTTTCCAGATAGTCAGTGTGGAAAATGTCAATTCAGTTTAGGCATTTTGGAACGTTGTACTTAAAAACAAGCTTGAAATCCTACATAGACAGTAAGTTTTATATTATCTTAACATAAATTTATATTTAAATGCCTCATAGATTTATTTATTTTTCTTCACAGTACTTTGGGTAAAAGTCTTTGGGGATATATTCATAGATTTTTTTTTTCTTTTATGTAGTTTGAAGTCCTGAAGAAATACCTTGATGGCGGTGGTGATATCCTTGTGATGCTAGGAGAGGGTGGGGAATCCAGATTTGACACCAATATAAACTTTCTCCTGGAAGAATATGGAATCATGGTTAATAACGGTAATTATTACTATTTTAGTAGAGGCAGCCGTTTCCTATTTATCATGCATATTGTAGTCCTCTGGACCTAATAGTACAATGGAAAGAGCCCTGGGCTGAGGGCGCATGGTCCAGCATTCAGATCTCAGTGGTCATCTGAGCCTTCTGGGGCTAGGTTTTTCCCATTTATAAAATGGGAGGAATTGGAATGGAATTCCAGGGTTTCTTACTAGTTAAGTTTGTGTTCGTCTATAATATGAAACCTATTTCTAATTAAGATGCAATTTCCTCTCTTTTCCTCTTAAAGATGCTGTGGTTAGAAATGTATATTATAAGTATTTCCATCCTAAAGAAGCTCTAGTTTCCAATGGAGTCCTGAATAGGTAAGCATGTTGAAAGCAGAAATGTTTTTGCAAATGATTACTATCTTTTCTCCTCCTTTTCACACTTTCTTTTCACTGGCCCTTCTTTCTTTCTTGCCTTTTGTTTTATTTTAATATATTATAATTTATTTTATTACTTCTCATTCCTCAAATTATATTCCTGCCATCTTTTGAAAGCTTATTCCACATTCACTTTTTTGTCAGTTAGAATGTACTCAGCTACAAGCACAGAAATCCCTATTTAAACGGGATTAAACAATAAAGAGACTTTATTGATTCATGTAATTGAAAAGCCCAGAAATAGGGCAGGCTTTGGCTGTGGACTGAAAATTCATGATCCACTGCTCTGCACTTCTCCGGGCCCTGCTCTCCTGTGTGCGTGGGCTGAATAGTTTTAGCAGTTCCCAAATGTATATCCACATGCCACATCATCTATGGCAAGAGAGCCTGCCTTGGTCACAGCGTTCCCAGCAAGAGTAGTCCCGCAGTTGGCTCTGTTGGAGCTGGCCTAGGCCACATGCCCATCCTCAACTGGTCACTGTGGCAGAGGACATAGAATGCCCTGATGGTGTAGTGAGGTCATTTCTCTACACCTGGAGCCTGGGATGAAGTTAATTTTTTCCTGATCTACTGGATCTTAAAGAATAAATTAGGAGCTTTGGAGAAGTGGGAAATGAATGGAAGAGAGGAGCAACATCAGGTGCCCTCTGTGAGCTTTTCCCTACATTCAAAATTTTTCATTCCATACTTGAATTCTGTATATGCCAGCACTCCGCTGGGTCTGATGATACAGAGTCCATAATATAAGACTAGAAAGTGGGTCTAGTCTAGAATGTGGTCTAGTATATTGATCCTTCCCTCAGGACTCAGGAAAGAAGAACTGATCCTCATATTTTAATGTTAACTTTTGCAGGCTGCACAAAGCAGTGCGGATGTATAGATGTACCTTTATATAAGTTTTAAGAATTATATTTTGAACAAGTCTGCAAAATCCTTGCAGTTCGTTCATACTATTAATGAATGGAGTATGAAATTCCTAATTTTTTTTTGTTTACTAGATCTAAATTTTTTTTTTCTACCAGGGAAATTAGCCGAGCTGCAGGGAAGGCCGTGCCTGGAATCATCGATGAGGAGAGCAGTGGAAACAATGCCCAGTGAGTATGTTTCTGAGGCTACCTAAAGAGGATGTATTTGTCATTTTAAAGAGCTTTCTTTTTCAAAGTGAAGAGTTTTCATTTCTGATTACAAAAGTCATTCTCACCCAAAACACCAATTTGAACAGTTCAAAGAAGAAAATGATCCTGCACTGTAAATGTATGCTCCTTTCCCCAAAGATAATTATTCTTAATACTCATGTATTTAGATTTCTAGAATTTTTTTCATATGTAAAACTATAGATAGGTACCATATCCTTTTAATGACTAGATTAAATTGGAATTATCCTATTTTATCTAACCAGTCTCCTATTATTGAACATTTAGGTCATTTATGATATTTTCCTTTATGTATTTATTTATTTTAAAGTTTTTACTCAATCTCTACACTCAATGTGGGGCTTGAACTCACGACCCTAAAATCAGGAGTTGCATGCTCTTTCGACTGAGCCAGCCAGGAGCCCTCGTGATATTTTGCTTTAACAGTTAAACCAAATGCTTATTGTGTACTTACTATGTGACAGGAATTTTTACCTCATTCCAATCATCACAACAACACACTAAGGTTATAGACAAGATACCAGAGAGGTTAATTGCCCAAGCTCACTTGACTAATAAGTGTCAGAACATAGTTTTAAACCTAGGCATTCTGCTCCATGGCCTGTACTCTTAACTTCTCCATAGTGTTATTATAAATAAAATTTTATACTTGTTACTATAAATGAAGCACATAGTGAATGTCTTTGTTATGTACAATTTTTGTGCACTTATACTGATATTTTAGTAAGGCTAGATTTTTAGCATTGGAATCTCTGGTCAAGGGTTTTCCAGCTGGTGGATTGCCAAATGGGATACGTCGCTAAATTGCCCACCAGGTAGTTTATAGTACCTACTGTCCATATGAACTTGCTCCCTTTGCCTCTCTTGCCAGCTCGGAGTATTCTAGTGAAAGTGATCTCTTAATATGCATTTCTTTGATTATTACTGAGTAGGATGACCTTTAAAATCTATTGGCTGATTGTATTTCTTCTGTGAATTTCCTCTTCACTGCTTTTTGCCCATTTTTATTTTGATGGTTTGTCTTTCCTTATTCATTTATAAGACCTCCATGTGTTGAGATATTTTTTCCGGTTTACCTTTCTACTTTGAGGTATTTCACCCCATAGGAGTTGAACCTTTTATGTACTTAAAGCATATTATAAAACTCTAGTAATTAAAATAATGTGGTACTAACACAAATAGTGAAAAATAAATTAGAATCAGACTAAATATATATGAAAGGTGGGGATTTATTAGTTTATAGTAAAAGTGACATTATAAACTATTGGAGAATGGATAGCATAATTGTGGGTAACCACTTGGAAAAAAATTTCTGTTTTCACAGCATACTCCTAATATATATTTCAGAAAGATTAAAATTTTAAATGTTAAAAAAATAAAAGCATAACCATAAAAGTACTAAAAAAAGTATGGGTGAATATAATCTTAAGAGTAGGGAACATCTTTCTTAGGATAAAACCAAGGTAAAGTTGTAAAGGGCAAAAATGTATGGCAACATGTATTATAGAGTTAACATTTTTGATATTCAAGAATCATCTAATTTTTTTAAATTTACATCCATGTTAGTTAAAATATAGCGCAGTAACTTCAGGAGTAGAATCCAGTGATTCATCATCTACATACAACACCCAGTGCTCATTCCCAACAAGTATCCTCCTTAATGCCTTTTGCACATTTAGCCCATCCCCCCACCCAATCCCCCTTCAACAACCCTGTTTGTTATCTGTATTTAGGAGTCTCTTATGTTTTGTCCCCATCCCTGTTTTTATATTTTTGCTTCCCTTCCTTTATGTTCATCTGTTTAGTATCTTAAACTCTGCATATGAGTGAAGTCATATGATATTTCTTTCTCTGACTAATTTCACTTAGCATAATACACTCTAGTTCCATCCATGTTGTTACAAATGGCAAAATTTCATTCTTTTTGATTGTCGAGTAGTATTCCATTGTATGTATATACTACATCTCTTTAAAAAAAATTTTTTTAGGGGCGCCTGGGTGGCTTAGTCGGTTAAGCGTCCGACTTTCGCTTAGGTCATGATCTCGCGGTTCGTGGGTTCGAGCCCCGCGTCGGGCTCTGTGCTGACTGCCAGCTCAGAGCCTGGAGCCTGTTTCAGTCTGTGACTCCCTCTCTCTCTGACCCTCCCCTGCTCACGCTGTCTCTCTCTCTGCTAGAAATAAAATAAAACATTTAAAAAAAAAAAAATATATTTAAAAAAAAAAAAATTTTTTTTACCATTTATTTATTTTTTGAGAGAAAGAGAGAGACAGAGCATGAGTGGGGAAGGGGCAGAGAGAGAGATACACACAGAATCCGAAGCAGGCTCTAGGCTCTGAACTCTCAGCACGGAGCCCGACGTGAGGCTTAAACCCATGAGCTATGAGATCATGACCTGAGCCGAAGTTGGATGTTCAACCTACTGAGCCACTCAGGTGCCCCTATACCACATCTTCTTTGTGCATTTATCAGCTTACAGACATTTGAGTTCTTTCCGTACTTTGGCTATTGTTGATAGTTCTGCTATAAACATTGTGGTGCATGTGCCCCTTCAAAACAGCACCCCTGTATCCTTTGGATAAATACCTAGTAGTGCACTTGCTGGGTTGTAGACTAATTCTATTTTTAGTCTTTTGAGGAGCCTCCATACTGGTTTTCCAGAGTGGCTGCACCAGTTTGCATTCCCACTAGCAGTGCAGATGGGTTCCTCTTTCTCAACATCCTCACAGCATCTTTTGTTGCCTGAGTTGTTAATATTAGCCGTTCTGACAGGTGTGAGGTGGTATCTCATCATGGTTTTGATTTGTATTTCTCTGATGAGTGATGTTAAGCATCTTTTCATGTGTCTGTTAGCCATCTGGATGTCTTCTTTGGAAAGATGTCTATTCATGTCTTTTGCCCATTTCTTCACTGGATCATTTGTTTTTTGGGTGTTGAGTTTATAGATTTTGGATACTAACCCTTTATCAGATAAGTCGTTTGTAAATATCTTCTCCCATTCCATCAGCTGCATTATAGTTTTGCTGATTGTTTCCTTCGCTGTGCAGAAGCTTTTTATCTTGATGAGGTCCCAGTAGTTCATTTTTGCCTTTGTTTCCCTTGTCTCTGGAGACATGTCGAGTAAGAAGTTGTTGCAGCCAAGGTTAAAGAGGCTGTTGTCTGCCTTCTCCTCCAGGATTTTGATGGCTTCCTATCTTACATTTAGGTCTTTCATCCATTTTGAGTTTATTTTTATGTATGGTGTAAAAAATAGTCCAGGTTCATTCTTTTGCTGCATGTCACTGTCCAGTTTTCCCAGCACCATTTACTGAAGAGACTGTTTTTATTCCATTGGATATTCATTCCTGTTTTGTGAAAGATTAGTTGGCCATACATTTGTAGGTCTATTTCTGGGTTCTCTGTTTTGTTCCATTGATTGATGTGTCTGTTTTTGTGTCGGTACCATACTGTCTGGATGATTACAGCTTTGTAATACAGCTTGAAGTCCAGCTTTGCTTTTCTTTTTCAGCATTGCTTTGGTTATTCAGGGTCTTTCTGGTTCCATACAAATTTTAGGATTGTTTGTTCTACCTCTGTGAAGAATGCTGGTATTATTCTGACAGGGCTTGCATTGAATATGTAGATTGTTTTGGGTAGTATCAACCAATTCTTTTTTTATTAAGTTTTAATTTTAATTCTAATAAACTTAACATACAGTGCTATCTTAGTTTTAGGTGTACAATATAATGATTCAACAATTCTATACATTCCTCAGTGCTTATCATGGTAAGTGTCCTCTGTATTATTTATTTATTTTAAGTATTTATTTATTTTTGAGAGAGAGTACGAGTGGGAGAAGGAGCAGAGAAAGAGAGAGAGAGAGAGAGAGAGAGCGTCCCAAGCAGGCTCTGTGCTATCAGCGCAGAGCCTGATGTGGGACTTGATCTCACGAACCATGAGATCATGACCTGAACTAAAATCAAGAGTCAGTCACCTAAGTGACTGAGCTACCTAGGCGCCCCCATAAGTGTCCTCTTTAATCCCCATCACCTATTTCACCCATTCTCCCCACCCATCATAATCTAATTTTTTAATATTTTATTTATTTTTAGAGAGAGCGTGAGTAGGGGAGGGGCTGAGAGTGATAGAGGAGAGAAGATATGTAGTGGGCTCTGCGCTGACAGGCTAATAGCAGCGAGCCCGATATGGGGCTGGAACTCACAAACTGAGATCATGACCTGAGCTAAAGTCAGATGCTCAGCCGACTGAGCCACCCAGGCGCCCTAATCATAATCTAATTCTTTTTTTTTTTTAACAAATAGTTTATTGTCAAGTTGGTTTCCATATAACACCCAGTGCTCATCCCCACAAGTGCCCTCCATGCCCATCTCCCCCCTCCCCCTCCACAGCCATGAGTCCTCAGTTTGTTCTCAGCATTCAAGAGTCTCTCATGGCTTGCCTCTCTCCCTTACCCCAGTCATTTCCCCCCTTCTTCTCCCCCATGGTCCTCTGTTAAGTTCCTCCTAATCCTCCTATACATGCAAACGTATAGGATATTTGTCCTTCTCTGCCTGACTTCTCAGCATAACACCCTCAAGTTCCATCCACATTGCTACACATGGCCAGATTTCATTCTTTCTCATTGCCATGTAGTATTCCGTTGTATAGATAAACCACATCTTCTTGATCCATTTGTCCATTGATGGACACTTAGGCTCTTTTCATGTTTTGGCTATTGTTGAGAGTGCTGCTATGAACATTGGGGTACATGTGCTCCTGTGCATCAGCATTTCTATATCCCTTGGGTAAATTCCTAGCAGTGCTATTGCTGGGTCATAGGGGAGTTCTATTGATAATTTTTTGAGGAACCTACACACTATTTTCCAAAGAGGCTGTACCAGTTTACATTACCACCAACAGTGTAGGAGGGTGCTTGTTTCTCCACATCCTCGCCAGCATCTAGAGTTCTCTGATTTGCTCATTTTAGCCACTCGGACTGGTGTGAGGTGGTATCTCAGTGTGGTTTGGGTCATAGGGGAGTTCTATTGTTAATTTTTTGAGGAACCTCCACACTGTTTTCCAGAGGGGCTGTACCAGTTTACATTACCACCCACAGTGTAGGAGGATGCTTGTTTCTCCACATCCTCGCCAGCATCTAGAGTTCTCTGATTTGCTCATTTTATCTTTTCTTTTTTTTTTTTTTTTTTTTTTAAATATTTTTATTTTATTTCTGAGAGAGAGAGAGACAGCGTGAGCAGGGGAGGGTCAGAGAGAGAGGGAGACACAGACTCCGAAATAGGCTCCAGGCTCTGAGCTGGCAGTCAGCACAGAGCCCGACACGGGGCTCGAACCCACGAACCGCGAGATCATGACCTAAGTGAAAGTCGGACGCTTAACCGACTAAGCCACCCAGGCGCCCCAAGATTTGCTCATTTTAGCCACTCAGACTGGTGTGAGGTGGTATCTCAGTGTGGTTTTGATTTGTATTTCCCTGATGAGGAGGGATGCTGAGCATCGTTTCATGTGTCTGTTGGCCATCTGGATGTCCTCTTTGGAGAAGTGTCTGTTCATATCTTCTGCCCATTTCTTTACTGAGTTGTTTGTTTTTCGGGTGTGGAGTTTGGTGAGTTCCTTATAGAGTTTGTATATTAACCCTTTATCTGATATGTCATTTGCAACTATCTTTTCCCATTCCGTTGGTTACCTATTAGTTTTGTGGATTGTTTCCTTTGCCGTGCAGAAGCTTTTAATCTTGATGAGGTCCCAACAGTTTATTTTTACTCTTGATTCCCTTGTTTTTGGGGATGTGTCAAGTAGGAAGTTGCTGCGGTGGAGGTCAAGGAGGTTGTTTCCTGCTTTCTCCTCTAGGGTGTTGATGGTTTCCTGTCTCACGTTCAGGTCCTTTATCCATTTTGAGTTTATTTTTGTGTATGGTGTGAGAAAATGATCTAGTTTCATTCTTCTGCATGTTGCTGTCCAGTTCTCCCAACACCATCTGTTAAAAAGGCTGTCTTTTTTCCATTGGATATTCTTTCCTGCTTTGCCGAAGATTAGTTGGCTGTATACCTCTGAGTCCAGCTCTGAGTTCTCAATTCTATTCCATTGGTCTGTGTGTCTGTTTTTGTGCCAATACCATACTGTCTTGATGATGACAGCTTTGTAGTAGAGGCTAAAGTCTGGGATGGTGATCCCTCCCGTTTTGGTTTTATTTTTCAGTATTACTTTGGCTATTCGGGTCTTTTGTGGTTCCATACAAATTTTTGGATAGTTTGTTCTAGTTTTGAGAAGTATGCTGGTGCAATTTTGATTGGGATTGCATTGAATGTGTAGATTGCTTTGGGTAGTAATGACATTTTAACTATATTTATTCTTCCTATCCATGAGCATGGAATGTTTTTCCATTTCTTTGTGTCTTCTTCAATTTCCTTCATAAGTTTTCTATAGTTTTCATCATACAGATCTCTTGTATCCTTGGTTAGGTTTATTCCTAGGTATTTTAGATCATAATCTAATTCTTAAGCTTTGTGTCAGTTTGTCTAGTTGGTGTAGGTAAAAGTACTTGGACTTGGAGGTGGAAGTTTTTATTTTCATGACTTACTTGCCAGGTGATCCAGGCAAGTTATTCTTAGCTTCTGTTTCCGTGTCTGTATAACGGAGACAACATGACTCTTAAAAGTTGTTGGGAAAATCCAGTGAAGCCATACATGTAGAAGTGCTTTGTAAGGTACATGGCATAGTACCTTACCTGTTGTTACATTATTATATCCTCAGCAGTTGTGAAGGGCAGAGGGCTGGTTGGTTGTTTCCTGGGTCATTCTGGAAGCAGCAGTTTCTGGGTAGGCTTTGAAATGTGGAGAACTAGTTGTGCTTTATGTTTTGAAATATCTTGGCCTATTGGAATCTCAGGTTCTTATTTTGCCCATTTTCTGTTCTGTCTCTTTTCCCTTCTCTCACTCAACCATAGCCACACTGACTTTATTTCAATTTCTTAAATACACTAAGCTCATTCCCACCTTAGGACCTCTGCATATAAGGCCCTAAAACATTACATTTAATAGTTGGGAATACATTTTCCCAGCTCTTCACTCAGTCAGTCTTACTCATGTGTGGTTTGGAAAAGTCCTGTTTTTGTTTTTTGTGTGGGTGTATAGCCTTATGCTCAAAGTCTTAGCAAAATGTCAGTCTGATTGATTTCTTAGTATTAATTAAAGAAATAGAGGAGTATAAATAATAGCTGACAGTTTTCATCATACAACTCAAGTGTCCATTCTCCCTCCTTTTGAATCATCTACTTAGAGTGCATTTGGGGAAAGTGTGAGGCAAGGATGTGCACCAACATCCATGTAACTATTTCCCCCACGTCCCTTTTCTTCCTCCATGGCAACTACTCATTTATTTCTGCTTCTGGCCTAGGACCCATGGCCTGTGGTCCCCTTCCCTGGGGTACTGCTTGGGTAGGGATGAAAACGGGAGAATGGAGAATGTGGGGCAGGTGCCACTCACCCACAGTATGACACAGAAGTCAGAGGGGTAGGTGAGATTTGACTGAAGGGAGGGGGAAACTTAACACTGGAAGGAAATCATTTTGAACTTTAGCTGAAAAGAATTTCTCATGGTCTGAGAGAAAGGAAAATTGACGTTATCTTTACAAGGTGCTCTTCGTTGGTGCTTCCCCTCCCCCAGTTTCTAACTTTATGCTTTGCTGTAAGATTCCTGTTACTCTCTATTCTGAGAGCACTTCAAATAAGCACCTTTGCAGAGCTCCATCTTGCTTTCAATAAAACCTGAGCCCCTCCTGCAGGGGTTGGCCATACCCCAGGGTCTGCATCCCACCCTTGTTTCCCCCACCATCCTACACCCTTTCCAGGAGTACATTGCCCCATGTCAGGCTGACTCACTCTAGATACTCTTAAGTCTTTGTTAGGACACAGTAGGGGAAGGACTCCAAGGCAGGTCTGTGTGGCAGGTCTGTATTCACATAAGTACTCACCAGCCTTCTAATGACAGCCGTTCATTCCTGGAGATAACACCAGTCAGATCTCTAAGGAAGAGAACAATGCTTACCTGGAAGACACTGTCATACAGACCTGGCTCATTTATATAGCTCAAGTTCAGCTCTTAGATGAGGCCGCTCTTCTTCCTCCTCTTCCATAGGGGCTTTTTTAGTTCTTCCAGTTACAGTCATTTACACATACAGTTATAAGTTGTTAATTTACATTGATAGATTTTTAAATGCTTTATTAAACTAGTAGCTAGTATTATACCAGTTTTTGAGTTAATAAACCAAAGCTTAGAGAAAATTTGGTGTGTTTTTTTGTTTGTTTGTTTTATTTATTCCTAGGAGAGAGAGAGACAGCGTGAGCAGGGGAGGGTCAGAGACAGAGGGAGTCACAGACCAAAACAGGCTCCAGGCTCTGAGCTGGCAGCCAGCACAGAGCCCAACGCGGGGCCCGAACCCACAAACTGCGAGATCATGACCTAAGCAAAAGTCAGGTGCTTAACCGACTAAGCCACCCAGGCGCCCCTGGTGTGTTTTTTAAAAAATTTTGTTTGATCTTGAATTGTTCAAGAAGCACTGAGATTATCTTCAAATTTTTGTATTCATTTTTTTAAAAAAATTTGATTGTTTCTTTAATTTCTTACAGGGCTCTCACCTTTGTCTATCCTTTTGGGGCCACATTGAGTGTCATGAAACCAGCAGTGGCTGTTCTGTCCACAGGCTCTGTCTGTTTCCCGCTGAACAGACCCATTCTGGCTTTCTATCACTCAAAGGTACAGCTTTTCTTAGATATGGATGAATATGTTATTTTTATTATTGAAATAATAAAAAACTATTTCCAGAGGGGTTTCCAAAGGAGTTTTATATGTTTATTTTTATTATTGAGATAATAAAAACTACTATTTTCTGAGAGATTTCATATATTTTCTCGTTGGTCTTTACAACAGCCCTATGAGGTAGTATTTCAATTAACAATATATACTTTATTTGTGAGGAAACAGCAGATCGTCCAGTAATCAGTTGGGTCAAGACCTAAACTGCTATTCCACAACTGTTCCACTGTAGCAAGGGGCCATCGATATTATAACTGTGTGTGACTGTAGCCTGTCACTCTGAGTTTAAGAGGACCCATTTAGGGAAAGGTTGAGTTAACAAACTATATCAAAATGCACAGAATTGTGCTGCCTTTATTTTAGTTTTCCCAGGGCAACATATCAGAAGACTAATTGCTCACTTCTCATCCTGGAGACTCCACAAAATGTGGGAACAAGTAGTCCCAGAGGACACAGCCCCTCTCATTGTGACCCCATTTATCCACTGCCTTTAAAAGTGTTTTTTTAATGTTTATTTTTGAGAGACTGAGCACGAGTGGGGGAGGGGCAGAGAGAGAAGAAGACACAGAATCTGAAGCAGCCTCCAGGCTCTGAGCTGTCAGCACTACTTGAACCCACAAGAAGTGAGATCACGACCTGAGCCAAAGTCGGACGCTTAACCAACTCAGCCACCCAGGTGCCCCACCACTGCCTTTTTTAATTCATGTTTTGCTGAATTCACCTTTATTTGTCTACCAAGACCTAGAATTCACCAGCTGACCTCCCAGTTTTTCTCTAGTTCCTCATATCCTATTTTTCTTTGTGAGATTTAGGTATTATTTTTCCTTCCCATATTTAAAAGCTCTGACATAATTTTATTAGAAAGTAAGTAAATATGCTGTGTTTGAAAGATAATATTGAGGGGCACCTGGGTGGCTCAGTCGGTTAAGCGTCCGACTTCGGCTCAGGTCATAATCTCACAGTTCGTAGGTTCGAGCCCCTCGTTGGGCTTGTGCTGACAACCAACTCAGAGCCTGGAGCCTGTTTCCGATTCTGTGTCTCCCTCTCTCTCTGACCCTTCCTGCTCACGCTGTCTCTCTGTCTCTTAGAAATAAATAAAACATTAAAAGAAATTTGAAAAAAAGAAATGATATTTAGACAAAATTCAAAATAATTTTTCTGGTTGTTAGTCTCTTCCAAACAACTAGAAATATTTCTTTAAAATTAGAGTAAAGAATTAAATGATTCAAGATGTGGAAATAATTGGTTTACATAAACTGTCAGTTATTAGGCACAAAAGTAATGAGACACTATATTAAGGGGCCTTTGATAGTTTAATACTAGAATTATAATTATTTTTATTTTTTAACTGTATACAGAGATTTTATCTGTCTTAATTGGTAGATTTTTATGAAGCATCTATTAGGTACAGAGTTCTGTGCTAACTGTGATGATTCTTCTGGAACTCAGAGTATCATCTGCCCATTGCCTAATTATTTAAAGCCTATTTACATAACAGGTGTTTAGTTCTGCCTTAAAAACACAATCTTTCAGAGAAGATGTTGCTTATCACTTTTAAGTTTGTGAGATAAACCAGTTTTTGGTTGGGGCGTTCTGCCTCCTTGCCCAGGGCCATTGCCTTCTTGAGCTTGTCATGATCCTTTCTAGGTCTTTGGTTTACTAGGATAGACTCACTGATAATCAGAAGAACAAATCAGTCCTTGGGTAGATATACTCTTATTTAATTGGAACAAATTATAGACCATAAGCTGGAAAAGGAAGCGGAAGACAGCCGTAGGATCTCCATCGAATAGAATAAAAGGATTAAAGGAAGATCTATAGTCTATTTGAAATAAATGAGGTAGGGAAAAAAATGATATTAAAGGAAAAATCTAGGCCTAACTGTAGGTAATAGTGAGAAGGAAGTCCTTTCCTCTTCCTGTATTTACTTACATATATCAGTTCAAATTGCAACACAGTTCCCTCAGTGCTCCCCCATTCTTTCTGTGGAATTCCACCAAATTCACTTCCTGTTCTCTGTAACTGATATGTTTTCAATGATTGTGTTATGGTAATAGTGTTATTTTTCATTTGAAGCATTTACTTTTAACGTGGTACAAGTCACAGTTCGTTTTGCAAATTTTGTTTCATTTATAGAATTTGTGTATTTGTGTATCTTGAGAGTCATTCTTTCGTAGTACCTTACAGCTGTGCCTGTTCCCTGATGCTGCTAGAAAACCTGGGTTCGTTTTGTAGTTTGAACGTTGCACTGTTTTTCCCATTACAAGAGTAATTTATGGAGCGTCTGGGTGGCTCAGTCAGTTAAGCATCCTACTTCGGCTCAGGTCATGATCTCCCGGTTCGTGGATTCAAGCACCACATAGGGCTCTGTGCTGACAGCTCAGAGCCTGGAGCCTGCTTAAGATTCTGTGTCTCCCTCTCTCTCTGACCTTCCCCTGCTCACACTCTGTTTCTTTCTCTCAGAAATAAATAAAAACACATTAAAAAAAAGTAATTTATGCTCATTGTAGAAAAATTGAAAGATACAGAAAGAAAAAATGAAAGACATGAAAGAAAAGAATAAATGCCTCTCACAAAACTGACATTTTGATTATTTTTTCTCACTTTTGCTTTGGTCTGTTTGTTGATTTGCTTCATGGGTTGTATGCTAGAGGGTACAGTTTCTGGCATACTTTTTTTTTTCACCTAATGTCATGACAGAAGCCTTATTCCATGTCACTGAAAACCCTATATCACATATAACTTCATCACTGGAGGAGTTCTGTTATTCTTAACCACTTTTTCTGTGGCTGAACATTTGGATTTATTTCTCACCTTTTGTGATTATGACTGTAAAATTGTCCATAGAGTCTTATCCGCTTTATTGCATATGTTGACAGTTTCAACAGTAATGTGTGAAAGAACTTATTTCACTGAGACTTGACCACCACTGTTGATAGTCATGTTTTTCATATTTCTTAATCTGAGAGGCAAAAATACTTTGTTTTGATTTTTTAAATTACTAATTAAAGTGTTTTCTTATTAACCAATTTATTCTTTTATGAATATTTCATTCTTGTGGATTAGTTTTCTGTTTGGATCTTAAACACTGTCTTTTGGTACTCCTAAAATATCTAAATCATTACAGATTGCTTTTGGATTTTTTTTGTTTTTAAAATTTTACTCTTTATTTAGAAGTTACCTGGGAAAATAGTATAGAATCAGTTCACATTGCTTTTTTGTTAAAGTCAAATAGAAGGATATAGAAGTGCCTAAAATGAAAGCAGGTGGGAATGTAGTTGTGGTCATAGTGGATATTTCTAGACCATTAAAATTCTGATGTGAATTGTACTTAGTCTATAAGACAGTTGCTCACATGATTCTGATGATGAGTTTTAGGAGACTAGGATGCCTGTGTGCATTTTGCGATCTCTCTGACATTACTTTGTCATCCACAGAACCCAGGTGGGAAGCTGGCAGTGCTTGGCTCCTGCCACATGTTCAGTGACCAATATTTGGATAAAGAAGAAAACAGCAAAATCATGGTAAGCTTTCCTCTCTCTCATCACTTTAATGTATAATGTGTATGATTTTCATGTCATTAAAAAAAAAATACTGCTAAGTTCATCTGTTCATTTAAAACCAGCTCCTTAGGGGTGCCTGGCTGGTTCAGTCGCAAGAACATGGAACCTCCTCATCTAGGGGTTAGGAGTTCGAGCCCCACACTGGGTGTAGAGATTACTAAAAAAAATAAACAAACTAAAAAAAATAAAATAAAGGATAATGACAAAACCAGCTCTTCAGAGCCCATTATATGCCCAACACTAAGAATACAAAGTTAAGTCAAGCATAGTCCCTGCTTTGAAAAAGTTTATAGTACTTTGAGAGAGAACATGAGAGACAGACATATGTTTAGAAGGATGAGGTGAAGGGCGCCTGGGTGGCTCAGTCAGTTGAGTGTCTGACTCTTGATTTTGGCTTGGGTCATGATCCCAGGGTTGTGGAATTTAGCCCCACATTGGGCTTCCCACTGAACATAGGCTTAGGATACTTGCTCTCTCTCCCTTTGCCCCTCTCCCCTATACACAAGTGCTATCTGTCTTCCTCTCAAAAAAGAAAAAAGAAGAAGAAGGATGAGGTAAATGTTTTCAAGCATGCCAAGTTGGGATGGGAGCCAACGCTGGAGAGGTGAGGAGCAAGCTCACCTGTAAAGCCCAGGAACTTGAACTTCCTGCAGAAAGCTGTGGAGAGACCTTGTTTTGAGTGTCCAGCAGCCTTGAACATGGTCAGATCTATATTTCAGAAAGACTCCTCTGTCAGGCACATGGAAGGTGAGAGGGAGGAGGTGGAGCCAGTAATGAGGTTGGTAGAGTCTGCCAGGCAAGAAGGGACGATGACCTGAGTGAAGGTAGGGAAGGCAAGAATGAAGGGAAGGGCTGAAGGAGCGGTGTCAAGAGGGCTTATGACAGGACTGGTCACTGGTTGATGTGGGGAATGAGGTAAAGGCGTGTGTCCTTTGAAGAATGACAGACGGTGTGTGCCACAGCTGGACATTGGTGTGATTCCGGTGACTCACTTGCCAGAGGAAGAAGGTCCTCTGAACTTTTTCATTAATGGAACAAATCCCTTCAGCCTTAAGGACTGTTATTAGATTGAGAGATTGATTGAGACCTTGTTTCTGGGGAATCCACATGAAATTCTAGGGTCTCTAGACACTAGATATCTTATCTATATCTAGATATAGTCTACTTTTTTTTTTAAAGTTTATTTATTTTGAGAGAGAGAGGGAGGGAGAGAGAGAGAATGAGCAGGGAAGGGACAGAGAGAAAGGAAGGAAGAGAATCCCAAGCAGGCTCCACATCATCAGCATAGAGCCCAATGCAGAGATCATTGAGACTCCATGAGGTCCCCTGTGAGACCATGACCTGAGCCGAAATCAAGAGTCAGATGCTCAATGCACTGTGCCACCCAGGCACCCAGTATAATCTACTTTGTAAGTTCAGACGGTCATCAGCACATTTATTTATTTATTTTTTAATAATTTAAAAATTAGGGGCGCCTGGGTGGCTCAGTTGGTTAAGTGTCTGACTTAAGCTCAGGTCATGATCTCATGGTTTGTGGGTTCGAGCCCTACGTCAGGCTCTCTGCTGGCAGCTAGCTCAGAGCCTGGAGCCTGCTTTGGATTCTGTATCTCCCTCTCTCTGACCCTCCCCTGCTCACGCTGTCTCTCTCTCTCAGAAATAAATAAAACATTAAAAAAATTTTAATAAAATAAATAATTTAAAAATTATTTTTTAAAGTGACTTATTTAAATATTTTGGGGGGAGAGCTCAAGTGAGGGAGGGGAAGAGAGAGGGGGACAGAGGATCTGAAGCAGTCTCTGTGCTGACAGGCTGACAGCAGTGAGCCTGATATGGGGCTCGAATTCACACTGTGAGATCATGACCTGAGCCGAAGTCAGACACTCAACTGACTGAACCACCCAGGTGCCCCTTATTTATTTATTTTTAAATGTTTATTTATTTTTGAGAGAGAGTATGTGTGTGATGGGGGGAAAGGCAGAGAGAGAGAGGAACAGAGGATCCAAAGCAGAGATAGCGCTGATAGCAGAGAGCCTGACATGGGGCTCAAACCCACAAACTGTGAGATCATGACCTGAGCTGAAGTCGGATACTCAAGTGACTGAGCCACTCAGGCGCCCCAAGTTTTTTATTTATTTTGTTAACTAATCTCTGTACCTAACGTGGGACTCAAATGCATGGCCCCAAGATGTAGAATTGCATACTTTTCTGACTGAGCCAACCAGGCGCCCCTCTCATGGGCACATTTAAACAGGAGTTGTTTTGGGATTGATCATGAGCAAGTTTTAATACATTTTGGCCTGTGGTTAGAGGTTTAAGTGCCTTAAGATAAATGATCAGTTTCCACTTGAGGGTGTTATACTGAGAGAAATGAATCAGGCAGAGAAGGACAGATACCTTATGTTTGCACGTATAGGAGGATTAGGAGGAACTTAATGGAGGACCATTAGGGAGAAGAAGGGGAAAAATGGGGGAGAGGGAGGGAGGCAAACCATGAGAGACTCTTGAATGTTGAGAACAAACTGAGGGCTAATGGGAGCAGGGGGGAGGGGAAGGGGGATGATGGGCATGGAGGAGGGGACTTGTGGGGATGAGCACTGGGTGTTTTATGGAAACCAACTTGACAATAAACTATTTTAAAAAATGAACTCCAGGGGCGCCTGGGTGGCTTAGTCGGTTAAGCGTCCGACTTTCGCTTAGGTCATGATCTCGCGGTTCGTGGGTTCGAGCCCCGCGTCGGGCTCTGTGCTGACTGCCAGCTCAGAGCCTGGAGCCTGTTTCAGAGTCTGTGTCTCTCTCTCTCTGACCCTCCCCTGTTCATGCTGTCTCTCTCTCTCTCCTAGAAATAAATAAAACATTTAAAAAAAAAAAAAATGAACTCCATGCCATTATTCATAATAGCAAAAAAGTAGAAACAACTTAAATGTCTGTCAACTGATGATTGGATAAACACATTTTGGTTTACCTATACAGTGGAATATTATTTATTAATAGAAAGAAATGAAGCACTGAAAAAAAATGATCAGTTTCCAATAGTAAAAAATAGTAAAAATAGGAAAATTTGAATTCACATGATTTCACCAAGAGAAGGATGGCTACTCTTTTTTGAATCACTGCTGTATAGTCTCTTTCCCTTTATCAATTTTTTCTTGATTGATTTAATTATCTGGTCCTGCTTTGGTTTTCTTAAATAACCAAGTGTCATTCTGTGTTTATTTTTTAAATCCAGGATGTTGTTTTCCAGTGGCTCACAACAGAAGACATCCACCTAAACCAGATTGATGCTGAGGACCCAGAGGTAGGGGTCTGTGAATCATTAAAAACAACTTCAGACTGAATGGCACCTGGCTGGCTCGGTTGGAAGAGTCTCCAACTGTTGATCTCCAGGTTGTGAGTTTGAGCCCCATGTTTGGTGTGAACTTACTTAAAAAAAAAAAAAAACCCTTCAAAGTGTACAAATGGGTCGAGCCTGCCAGCACCACTTCTAATGGTTCCAAAGGAATATGTATCTCTTACTTTATCTGTAACACAGATGGAAAGTGGGGTGCCTGGGTGGCTCAGTTGGTTAAGCGTCCAACTTTGGCTCAGGTCATGATCTCACGGTTTGTGGGTTTAAACTCCGTGTCGGGCTGCTTCAGTTTCTGTGTCTCCCTCTCTCTCTACCTATCCCCCACTCATGCTCTGTTTCTCTGTCTCAATAATAAATAAACAGAAAAAAAATTTTTTTAAAAGACAGATGGAAAGTAGTGATGCTTTTTGGGGTGATGAAAGCCACATTATAAAAATATAATAAATCAATAAGTTATAGAATTAATTGAGTTGGGAGCCTCTCTCTGTATATGCTCCTTGGGCAAGCTTTCAAAATCAGTATTTATAGAGAAATACTTCTTTCAGAAATACGAAGGGTATAACAATAATTTTTTATGAATAGACGTCAGCAGAATTTAACTTTTAAACTATAATTTTGGGGCCTTTAGGAACAACATTCCTAAAGGCTTTTGGATGCTGTTTATCAGGTGATGGAGAGTGAGACCAGCATGGAAATAGGGACCAGAAACCTGCCTTCCAAGTCCGGCTCCATTCTGGCCATCAGACCTTAAGCGGGCTACTTCTAACCCTTTCTTGTCCTGGTTTTCTTATCTGTGAAGTGGGGATACCAGTACCTATGCTCTCTGTCTCACAGGATGATTGTGAGGCCTCATTTAATAGATGTATACTTATTACATTGGAAGGTGTAGGAAGTGGTATACAGCTCTCAGACTTTTTTAAACCCTTGTATTTATTGTATACAAGCACTGTATATTATATATTTCCACATAGATCTCTTATGTAATCCTTACAACAGCCCTGGGAAGGAGATGGTGTTATTCTTGTCTTTGAGATGAGGAAACAGAAATTCTGCAAGATAGCAGTATGCCCCAAGTGCAAACGATTGCAGAGCCAGGACCCAAACCCAGGTCTCCTGATTCAAAGTCTGCTTGTTCCGGGGCACCTGGATGACTCAGTGAAGCATATGACTCTTAATTTCAGTTTAGGTCATGATCTCATAGTTTGTGAGATCAAGCCCTGTGTTGGGCTCTGCGCTGACAGCACGGAGCCTGCTTGGGATTCTCTTTCTCCCTCTCTCTGCCCCTCTCTCTCATTCATGTGTGCGTGTGTGTTTTCTTTCTCTCTCAAAATAAAAACCCAAAAATGTTTATTTTTAAAAATATTAAAAAAAAACAAAAAACAAACAAAAACCCAAAGTCCACTTGTTCTACAATAGCATCTATGTTTCTTAAACTCTGAAGTGTCAGGAAAATGATTTCCTGGCTGTGGGTAGCAGGGGGTGGGTGAGAAGATGGTCAAAAACGGTGGCCTTCTGCCTGCTTCCTCCCTCAGCTGAGGGTGTGGCCTCCCAAGAACTGACTTGGGTTGGGAAACAGGAGAGCCCCATGTCTAAAATATTCCCTCATATGGAAGTATGCAGTGTATGGATATTTTGCTTAAATTCCTCCTGAAAAGTGATAAAGCCCCCCAAATAAAATAATTGGGGTAGTCAGGAATTCACTTTTCAGATCTCACAAAACCCAACTCTGAGTGGATGGGATCTTTGGCTGCAGCCAGTCCCAGTTAGAACATTGGGGGCTGAGGGAAGCATCACTAAAAGATGCCACATCTGCTCCTGGTCTGCATGGCCACCTGCTCTTACTAAGTTTCTGTCACTCCTGTTTTCTAGCTGAGAAAATGGAAGTAAGTACGTTCTTCAAGGTCCCCGCTGAGATTGATACCTGGCCAGCTATAACTAATGTGCATGTCAGGCTGAATCTGGAGCCTGTGCCTTTTCTACTGCTCTGTTGTTCACTGTCCACCACATGCAACGCTGGACTGGTTCAGAAGGGAGGTGTCAGTAGGGAGCCAGAGGTCATTGAGGCCTTTCTCTAAAATCACAGTCTCATGTATGTTCTGCATAGAAGACCTGGTGCAAATGTCCTTTGCATTGTAAGGCTTTGGCAAGTAAAATGCTGGACCCAGTAATGCTTCAAAGTAAGAAATTCTGAAAATCTAAACTTCCTATGATTTCAGATCAAATCTTATGTTGGAATAAGTTTCAAACCTAGACAACAGCTCAGTTTCAAATGTTACTTAATGAAATGGTAGCTGAGTAAAGAGCTAAGAGGATTTACGTGACAAGTTTTAACCTCCAAATCTGCTAGGAAATCATGAAAATCAGTGGTCTTGGGAACACTCTTATGTTTCTGTCTGGACATCTAAGTCCTTGATGGTTTTCTGAACTAGGATTTTGTAGCAAGTCTGTGCAAAGATGAGAGCCATCCTCAGGACCTTTGGGATTGCGTAGCTCTTACTGATGCTCTTCCCTGAAACTTCTAACACAGACAAGTGTTGGGGGAAAAGCAGCTGTTTATGTTCCTCTCCTGTTTTCTTATCTAAGAAAAGTTTGAGGACTAGGGGAGTTTTTGACTCTTGGGATATAGAGAAAAATGAGCCTATTTGTATAGGCTTATTTCTGTAATGCTCAGGCCTGTTTCCTCAAGTGCTGGCCCTGGAGAATGTAGAACACTTTGTTGCCGGGGATTCCAGAGAGCAGTTAGGAGTCAACTTCTTGTTGCCAGCGTGCGTTTATTTAAAGTTAAATGTACTTTTAACGATGCTCAGCATCCCTCCTCATCAGGGAAATACAAATCAAAACCACACTGAGATACCACCTCACGCCAGTCAGAGTGGCTAAAATGAGCAAATCAGAGAACTCTAGATGCTGGCGAGGATGTGGAGAAACGGGCACCCTCCTACACTGTGGGTGGGAATGTAAACTGGTACAGCCCCTCTGGAAAACAGTGTGGAGGTTCCTCAGGAAACTAACAATAGAACTCCCCTATGACCCAGCAATAGCACTGCTAGGAATTTACCCAAGGGATACCGAAATGCTGAGGCATAGGAGCACATGTACCCCAATGTTCATAGCAGCACTCTCCACAATAGCTAAAACATGGAAAGAGCCTAAGTGTCCATCAACAGATGAATGGATCAAGAAGATGTGGTTTATCTATACCATGGAATACTACATGGCAATGAGAAACAATGAAATCTGGCCATGTGTAGCAACATGGATGGACCTTGAGGGTGTTATGCTGAGTGAAATTAGTCAGGCAGAGAAGGACAAATATCATATGTTTGCACGTATAGGAGGATTAGGAGGACCTTGACGGAGGAACAAGGGGGAGAAGAAGGGGGGAAATGGTGGGGGAAAGGGAGAGAGGCAAACCATGAGAGACTCTTGAATGCTGACAAAAACTGAGGACTGATGGATGTGGGGGGGAGGGGGGTGATGGGCATGGAGGAGGACACTTGTGGGGATGAGCACTGAGTGTTATGTGGAAACTAATTTGACAATAAACTATTTGTAAAAAAAAAAAATTAAAAGTTAAATGTACTTTTTAGGTAGGTATGCATTCACAGTTTGGAATTCTAAAGCATACACAAAAGTTTCCCTCCTGTTTTTGCTGAACCACTTTGTCCCCCTCCCCAGTGACAGCAATCTCAACCATTTCTTGTATATTCTTCCAGAGATATTTTATACATCTATAAGCAAAT
Source organism: Hyaena hyaena (assembly GCF_003009895.1). NCBI lineage: Eukaryota > Metazoa > Chordata > Mammalia > Carnivora > Hyaenidae > Hyaena > Hyaena hyaena. The sequence continues at coordinate 566,608 of NW_024080943.1, forward strand.
AAGTGAGTGTGTGTGTCTCCTTCCTCCTTCCTCCATTTTACACAAATGGTACTATATACACCGTGTGTGTTTACACCTTCGTTTTTAAAATTGGCAATATGTCTTAGAGGTCTTTCCTTATTTATATATAAAGAGGTTTATTTTTATTTATTTTGTTTCTTTAAAACTACTTTCCAGTTTTTGTACTATAGTATATAGTTAACCAGTCTCCTCTTGATGGACATTTAGGTTTTCCTGGTCTCTTACAGTTACCAGCACACAGCATGGGTCATCATTTAGGGCTCTTAGCAATGCTGGAGGCATGTCCTTGGTTAGGTGAGAAGTTCTGGGGTCTAGTGTCCAAGTGGGAGGGGCATCTGTGCTGGGGTCACAGGCGGTTCATACATGTAACAGGAGAGGAATCCAAGTGTATGGCCTAGATGCTGATGGGTGGATAGCTGTAGTGGGAGCTTGTGGACTGTCTTTATGATTGCTTCTGTTTTCTCAACTGAAATAGGAAAGAAACAAAGTCCTCAGCTAAAATTAAGAAAGGTAAAATTGTTTGAGATGGTTGAAGTGACACAAGGAAAGGTATTGCCTAGGACAATGGGATATGAATGAACTAGACAGACACAGCTGATTGCTGAGGACTTGAGATCAGTGGTCACGAAATTAAAAGGATGCCAGTCGGTGTGGTTGTTTATCCAGCTGTGTTTAGTACTGCGTGAGGAATTACAGAGTTGGATTTAACCAGCATTGGAGGTTAGCCAAGTGACTTTTGTTCCTCTTTGCACATGAAGTGGCTTATTTAAGGTTTAGTAGTTAGTGACCAGAAACAGTGAAGTCTCTTGGCAAGAGAGTAGTAACACTTTAGAGTTAGATGAAATTCTGACTCCTGCTGTGCTGTGTGATGAACCCTTTCAGATTTCCGACTACATGATGCTGCCCGACACGGCCACCCTGTCAGAGCGGCTTCGAGTGTGTCTCCAGGAGGGCGATGAGAACCCAAGAGACTTTACCACCCTCTTCGACCTGTCCATTTACCAGCTGGATACCACCTCCCTCCCCAAGGTCATCAAGTCAGTACCTGTAGCTCTCAGCTGCACTGCACTCCATTCTGAGTGTTTGGTTTGAAAACATGAGCCTGGGGACAGGAGATAGGGTCATGGCATATGTGGTATGCAAAACATGTTCTCAGATCTCTGATGAGGTTGACAAAGATAGCTGGGAAAATTGGGGTGGGGGTTGCAGTTATTAGTCACCTGTTGTGTTCCAGGCTCTGTGTCAGGCATTTAGGGCGACCAGCTTGTCCTGGTTTGCCTAGGACTTTCCTAGTTTCAGCGCAGAGGGTCTCCTGCTCCCAGGAACCCCCAGTGAAGTGAGTTGGGTAGGCGAGGGACCCTGCAGGCACCACATGTTATTACTTCACTTCATACTTCGAATTACCTCTGAATTACCTGCTGCATTTCCAGCTGAGGAACCAGGTTTAGAGGCGGTAAGGTCTTTTCCCAAGGTGGAAGCCTGAATGACTTTCAGACCGGGGCTTTCCCTTATTTGAGTGCCTGCTCTGTTAACTGCTCATTGTTTTTGTCCCTTCCTAATGACAAGGACAGGGACTGATGCCAGCATTTTTCAGCATCTTTGGCCAGGCACAGGCTCTACATCTGAATAAACCAAAGGCTAAGGGTGTAAACTACAGATGAGTGTCTGACTTCCTACTGCTGTATTTATGTTCAGGTTCCCCAGATACTTACTGAACTCCTCCTATGCCAGACACTGTGTCCACAGTTAAAGGTTTTATGGAAGAGACAGACTGAGGCTCTGGTACAAGGTCATTGTATTAATGCTAAACATGGGCATAGTGAAGAGAGAGTTTGACTCTGAAGGGGGTGGGCAGGGAAGGCTTTATAAAAGAGGGCCCTCTTGGCCAGGCATTGATTATTCCAACAAACAATTTGGGGGCCCTTGTATGTGCTTGGCACTGTTCGGGTTGCTCCCCCGTAAGGAATGGAGAGGCTTCAGGAGATGGCAGAGATGTTCACAGAGAGAGGTGGGCAACAATGTAGCTTCTATGCAGAGTTCACATGTTCACATGTACAGGTGTGTCCGGGCAAGTAAGTTTATTACTAACTGCTCTTCGACCTACATTTAGCCTGGACTTGGAATGAGGCCAACTTAGTAATAGTTGAAAGCTTGGTCCTCTGAAGTCCCCTGCACCAATCTGTGTTCTCCAGCGTGGGCACTTGAGACATGCCTGAGCATCACAGAAATGAGAAGCCAGGGCAGACAGCCTGAGGCTCAGGACAAGGGCTGGATTCCTGAATGGGACGCTAGTAAAGACCTAGAGCAGGGACAGTATCGAATCTGTTTTCTAAAACCAGGGAAAACAAAGCCTTGCAGCAGTTTGTACAATTGATCGGAAAAAAGAAGTAGAAGAAACCATCTAGGCGACTGTTGACAGTAGGTTAGAGGGTTGAGGGGCGGCACTTGTGGGAGCTGTAGCTGTGGTTTCTTTCAAGAGATGTTTGGGAAGAAAGAATCCCAAGCCACAGGCCATGGAAGGCTGTGACGGCAAGGTCAGAGACAGTGGTTTCTCCCCTGGGGATCTGGGTGCCTGGCGGTGCTGTGGACCGGCTCTCAGGATACGGGGAGAGGGGAGAGAGAGGAGTTGTGCTCCGGGCGCCTCCTTCTTTTGTGGCTGAGAGGCTGCCCTGTGAAGAATGCAGGTGGAACTACCAGTGTAGACGTTGAAGAGGCCTAGATAAGATGATTAGAGAAGTGGGGGGAAGGGCTGGAGACTCTCAGGGACAGCACTGGAATGGGAATTGGGTTGGAGACAGGGCTCACAGCTGCCCTTGCTTTTGAGCAGGAAGGAAAAGAGGACGGCCTTTGACAAGCTGGGGAGAAGGAGCTGGAGGGGCAGGGGAGTGTGGGCAGCAGGAGAGCCCCTGGAAGCCGTGGGAGGGAGAAAGACCTGGGAGACAGGGAAGCAGGAGGGCCTGCAGATGGGCCGAGGGCTCCCCCTCTTCTGTGGTTAGAACCTTCTCAGAATAACCAAAGGCACAGCAGGCTGCCCCACTTGTGACTTACAGTTACAGTCCAACCAGTTTCTGTCTTTGCTTTCTGTCGTCGTCTGATACGGTTTAGATCAGGCCATTGTGACTGTGTTGAATGCGGGATTGATTGGAACCATTATTTTAGAGTCATCAGAGTCAAGTAATATATATTTTGGAGCTTGGACAGCTCTTTTTAATTTATTTGTCTTTTATACCAAAGCAAAGGACAGTAGTTACAGGCCAGTTTCTATATGGTGCTCTTATGTATTTGGATTTGCTAGTAACATCTTTTGAATGCAATTCCTCTTTTCTAGTAAAAATTCTACTAGCCTTTATATATTTAAACATCTATATGATGTTGCTCTGAAGTAACTTCATTTGTCCATCTGGTATTCATTGATGCCTGTGGGGCTGAGGTTGAGACAAAGAGCATGGAGTCCCTGCCTTCTGAGTTCATGGACTAATGGGTTGGGGACTGAGACACAAAGTGGTGAAAACACAGTGCCAGAGGTCAGGCCGGAGTGTTCTGGACATAGATAGCTCAGCCCCATTACACAGGTTTCTATTTAGCATCGGCATTTGTTCCTCCCCTTAACCCCCCTGCCCCCGCATTCCACAGCCAGCTTTCTGAATTAGGCTTTCCTGATTTAAGATTAGTTTCCCCACCCCCATCAAGTACACGTTGACTAATTGGAAGAGGAAGATTTGGGCAAGTGGTGAGCTGAGCAAAAAAGAGAAGATGCAATGGGGTTTGTTTTATTATTCACACAGGGCTTCAGTATAGCCAGCTCCATCTGGGGATAGAAAGCAGAAAATCATGGCTGGGATGCCGAGGCCAGAAAATCATGACCGCAGGATTCTTTGTGTGCCAGTGGTGGGACCTTTAGCTTAAACAGTGCCCCTAATGACATTCTGCCGTCAGTATAGACTGAGTCATGGGGCTTCTGGTTGGCAGGGATTGGCCAGCTCTGGGTTCTGATCTTGCCTTTGTCACTGCTTAACCATGTGACCTTGGGAAGCTACTTAATCTCTATACTTCTCCTTCCTCTTCTATAAGAGATTATACCCACTGTCCAAGGTTGTTTTAAGCATTAAGCAAAATAAATTTAAGTGCCTAGCACAGAGTCAGGCACAATATGTTGCATGCAGTCAGTACTCAGTGAAAGTTATTTCTCTTCCCTCCCTAGGGATCTTATGTATTGCCAGGAAAGCTTCTCCCCAGGGATCTGGGAACAGTGGAGGAGATGATAGCAGTAAGCTTAGCTAAGTGCCTTTCTGCAGTCCCAGACCTCTTTCCTTTCTAAAATCACTTGTCCACAGAAGCAGGCATGAACTTCGTCCACATCCATTGGCATTTGCTTGTTTAGCTTAGTTTTAAAAAGGTCACAAATGTGTACATAGTTTAAAATAGGTGAGTATATTTTAATTTGCCTCATTTCCAGAGGAGTTGAGCCAGCTTACAAAATTATGTACAGTGCAAAAGGATAAAAGAAATGTTTGAGAGAATGGAGGCAGAGAGGAAGCTATAATCAAAAAGAAACACAGGGTAAGATCAGCACTTGGCTCTATAAACTCATCACTGGCATTCTTTCTCTGCTACAGCCACTCTGGCTGCCCTGAGGTTCTGTGAAAATAGAACCCTTATTCCTGTTCTCCTTGTTCTTGCCTCTGCCTGGAATACTTTTGAAAGTAAGTTCATGACTTCTTCCCTCCCTTCACTCAGGGCTTCTCTGACAGGCTGCACCCCCTGCCTCTTCCCTGTCTCTATCCCTGTGTCCTGGTTTGTTTTTCTTCTTACTACATATTGATACTCATCATCTAGGGTTTTGTTAATCTGTCTCCTCCAGTAGAATGTAAGTTCACGAGGGCTGCCTTGGTCTTTTGGTTTCACCGTTGCTGTTTTCCTAGTGTAGAAAACCACCAGGTGCATAGTATGTATTCAGTAAATACTTGTTGAGTGAATGAGCACACAGAGGTGTATAATCTACAGATCTGTTCAGTTGCCAGAAGCAGACTTCAGATTTGACTCCTGTCTCTTGGTGGTGAAAACAAATAAGGAAACAGAGTGAGTTACCACATTTACAGTGTCCATTGGATAAAAATAAAAAGCCTATTTAGGAGAACCCTGATGGGAAACTTGAAAAAACTTTCCCCTTCAGTTCTCAGTATAGTTGTGCTGTACGATACAGTAGAGAAGATTTGTGAAAGGATCGTTACATTACATAAACCAGCACATATTGTGTGTTTTTCTGTGAAAATGTTGAACCACCTGATTTGATGGAGAACAGCGCAGTGTGGTCAGTTAGATGTGCTTTGCCACAGTGTCTCATCGTCATCCCTGCTTTTTTGTTTTCTTGCTAACACAGGGCCCATGAGCAGCTAAATGTGAAACATGAACCTCTCCAGCTCATCCAACCTCAGTTTGAGACCCCACTGCCAGCCCTTCAGCCAGCGGTGAGTAGGTGTGCTTGGAGGATCCCGCTACAGAACCCCACTGTTTGCCCTTACTTGCCAACTGGGCCATCATATGGGTCCTTCCAACCATGAGTGTATGTACATCCAGTGCATACAGCACTTCTCAGGAAGTTGTGTTTCTCTGGCTCTAAACATGCAGAGACCGAACCTATTAGTATTCTGTAGGGACTTCCACTGGCTATAGCTCCCAGCTGAGAAATCAAGGGCATGGACTTTTCTGGCTGTTAAGCTTTTCCCATCTTGTGTATTTGGAGGGCATATATGAGAAATCCTGGGTGGAAAGGAGGAAATGCTTTGCGCTGTAGCTTTCCAGGCAACAGGCCCTCAGATTCATGGCACAGTCGATAGCCCAGGGGGTAGTCACATGTGTATAGGTCACTTTCAGCATTCCAGTCCAAATTAAGTCAATTTACCTTCAAAACGGTCTCATCCCACCACATTCTGGAATGTGCTTTCTACATTCATCTACGTCTGCTTGCCCAATTTCTGACCCTAATGAACTCATAGTTAAATGAGAAACAAGTTGCCCAAACAGATGTTCAACACAAGTCTAATTATCCCCAAGCTTTTGTCCTTACACAAGTTAGTGGGCACTGTTGTGTCAGTTGGGTCAGTTTAGTGGTGTTTTAGAGCTGGTTCTGCTTGCCTCTTACAGTGCACTAGTTGTCTCCCTTGATATGGTCTAATGGGTTAGGGCAGGAAGAGGTGACAGGCATTTGGGTGGTTCATCCCAGGGAAGGGCTAAGTTGGCCTCTCGTTTCCCTTGCATCTTATCACTGTCAGTTGAGCCTTTGCATACATTCTTTCATGAAAGACCTGATTTCCTTTCAGGTTTTCCCTCCTAGCTTCAGGGAGTTACCGCCTCCCCCACTGGAACTGTTTGACTTGGATGAAACATTCTCTTCGGAGAAGGCTCGCCTCGCTCAGATTACCAATAAGTGTAAGTTTGGCCAGATTTTTGTTTGTTTTCTTTTGTTTTATGTAGTTGTGAACTTGTGAGATTTGCCATGAGAGAAAGCTAGAGTTTGTTCAGAGAGAACGAAATATAGAATGGCAGTGTAAAATGACAGTTTCTGTTTATTTCATGTAAATGATGTCAGTTGTTTCTCTCAGGCCAGTTTGCTCAGTGAGTTAGAACATAGTGCAAAGCAGAAGCCAAGGTCTCAGCTTTAACCCCTGTATGGCTTAGTTCTGACTTATTGAGTAACCATAGGATGCATTCTGACCCTGGCTGCCACTTAGCAAGTCTAGGTCATTGGTCATATGAGCAGTTAAATAAGAAAATTCAGTCAAGGCCAGAAGAATTATAGAGACTTCAGATCAGAAGGGATCCTGAAGAGAGTTATGTGTACCCACCTTGACATGTGGATGAGGAGGTGAGGCCCCAAGCCACATCCCTACGTGGTGAGTGGTTCTTCTGACTCTTGGCCCAGTGCTCCCTCTGACATGCATAGCAAATGGGCCTGCACACATGTGCTCAGAGGCATAAAATTAACCATCCATTTTGAGGCAGTGACCCCATTTCTGGGAATCTAATCTACAGAGATACATGAAGGCATACAGATGATTACTATGTTATTTTTAAAATTACGAATAAAAATTATTTAGCCAATTATGAATAGGCTTAGTGTACACTACCCGGAGAATGGTAGTAAATTGTGTCACATTTATTTGATGGGACACCATGTTATTATAAAAGAGGCTTCCAGACAGTGACCAGCTCTAAAACACAACTAAACTGATAGAACTTAAGTGAGAATCCTAAATGAAGAAGGGCAGGATATAAAATTCCATGTTCAGTAGGATCCTAACTATTAACAACATCTGAATGTGCCCAAGGACCAGGAAGGAGTGCAAAAATGAAAACAGTTCAGTGTAGAACACCTTAACTGCATCTCTCTCCTTTTTTTTTTTTTTTTTTTTTTTTTTTTTTTACAAATAGTTTATTGTCAAATTAGTTTCATTGCATCTCTCTTCTGTGTTAAGCATTGTGGTAGGTGCTGAGCAATCAAAAATTAGCAAGATGTAGTGATTGGTCCAATAGGAATAACACACCTGTGAAGAGTCAGATGGTTTGACCTAGCATTTCTGTTTCTAACAATTTATCCTATAGAAATCCTTGTGGAAATATGAAACAAAAAACATAGCTATAGAGATATTAATTGTAGCAGTAAAAAATTGGCAACAGTCTAACGCCCCATCAGTAGAAGGATTGTTTTAAAAAATAATGAAATATTATACATCTGTTAAAAAAAAGATATAGAACATAAGCTTTGACATAAGATGTCAGTGAGACATTGTTAAATGATGAAAGCAAATTACAGAACTATTATAGTTTGATCCTGTTTTTTACACATAAGTAGATATGTAGGCATACATATTATCTTAGGTGGTATTGGTGGGGATAGAGTTGGGGCAAGAAATTTTGCAGCTGTATGGTTTGAATTTTTTTTTTTTGAGAGAGAGAGAGAGCATGCACGAGTAGGGGAGGGGCAGAGGGAAAGGGAGAAAGAGAATCTTAAGCAGGCTCTGCACCCAGTGTGGAGCCAGACATGGGGCTCGATCTCACGACTGACTGTGAGATCATGACTTGGGCTGAAATCAAGACTCAGATGCTTAACTGACTGAGCCACCAAGGTGCCCCTATGGGGTGAATATTTTAATAAAAAGTTTACGTTTCTATCATAGCTTTAAAAAATGCACATCAGAAGGGGAAAAACAGGGGGCGCTTCGGTAACTCAGTCAGTTAAGTGTCCGACTTCAGTTCAGGTCATGATCTCAGGGTTCATGGGTTTGAGCCCCATGTCAGGCTCTGTGCTGACGGCTAGCTGAGTCTGGAGCCAGCTTCAGATTCTGTGTCTCCCTCTCTCTCTGACCCTCCCCTGCTCACACTGTCTCTCTCTCTCTCTCAGAAATAAATAAAACATGAAAAAAATTATTTTTTTAAAAAAGGGGGAAAAACAGGAATTACAGTACAGTGTAAGAAGGGCTGTAATAACTGTCCATCCTTGACATAGGCCTACTGGGAATGGGCACACAGAGATATGTTATTGGTGGAATTATGAGTGATTTTTTTCTTCTTTAATTTCCTTTTTCTATAATATTACTATAATAAATGCTATTTAAAATACCCATATGCCCTTCTCATAATGGTTCTTGCTGTATTCAGAGAATGGCAATTTGATTTCCTTCTGGTTCCTCCTATTCTTTGTAATATAGGAATGCTGGATCTGGGAGTAGGAGAGCCAGCACCATTCCAGCTTTATTCTAAAGTGTATTTATTTAATTTTGAGATAGAGGGTGAGGGAGAGAGAATACCAAGCAGGCTCTACATTGTCAGTGTGGAGGCCGATGTGGGGCTCGAACTCATTAATTGGATGACCGTGACCTGAGCCGAAATCAAGAGTCAGACGACACTTAAAGGACTGAGCCACCCAGGCACCCTCCCCCAGCTTTATTCTAATTAGGAGTGTCACGGGGCGCCTGGGTGGCTCAGTTGGTTAAGCATCCGACTTCGGCTCAGGTCATGATCTCATGGTTTGTGGGTTCGAGCCCCACATCTGGCTCTGTGCTGACAGCCAGCTCAGAGCTTGGAGCCTGTTTCAGATTCTGTATCTCCCTCTCTCTCTGACCCTCCTCTGCTCATGCTGTCTTTCTCTCTCTCTCTCAGAAATAAATATTAAAAAATTTTAAAACAAGGAGTGTCACACTTTTTTCCTAATTTATAAAAGCAACACATCAGAGATCTCTTTAGTTTGTTACTGTTTAAGTCCTGTGGTCACATTACCCTAGGAAAGGGTGAGTGATCTTGAGAGTTATAGGAACTTGACAAGGGGACACCTGTACCACAGTAAGTCTGTACATGGGGAAGGACAGGAAATAAGGGTTAATCTAACTGCTCCACCTGTGCTTAGGTACTGAAGAAGACCTGGAATTCTACGTCAGGAAGTGTGGTGACATTCTTGGAGTAACCAGTAAACTACCAAAGGACCAACAAGATGCCAAACATATCCTTGAGCACATCTTCTTCCAAGTGGTGGAGTTCAAGAAATTGAATCAGGTAGAGTCTAGAAAGCTCACTGAAGTGGAAGCCCACTTGGGATCTTGGTATAGTATCTTCCATAAACTGGAAATCTCTTATTTTATGCCATTCATTCATTCTGCAAGTATTTATTATCTACTAGACAAAACAGACAACAACCCCTGCACTTCTATTCTAGCTGGAGGAGCTTGGCAATAGACAGTAAACATAGTAGAGAAGTAAATCACATTGTATGATAGAAGGTGATGGCATAGAGAAAGTAGAGCAGGGACCAAGTGTGCTGATGTGGCAGTATTAAATAGGGTGGTGAGGGAAGGTCTCACTACAAAGGTGACATTGGAGCAAAGCCCTCAAAGTGTTGAGGAATGTTGCCATGCATGCTGGGAGACGAGTGTCCCTGGCAGAGGGGAGACCTGTGCAAAGTTCTGAAGGCTGGGCTTAGCCTGGCTTTTTGGGGGCATAGCAGTGATGCCAGTGTTGCTAAAGAGATCTGAGCACGGGATACAGAAACAGGCCATGAGGTCAGCACCTTATGTCAGAAATCATCTTTCTCTGGACTGAGGTCCAAGGACTTTAAAATTATGCCTGGCCTTCATTGTGTCTATTCCTTGATGAGATTTGTAAAATTAAATGTTCAACCACTGTTGTAAATGGGCATTTATATACTACCTATTCTACCAATGGGAGAATAAATTTGTCCCACTTTTCTGGAGATCTTTTTTATATTGTTCAAAAGCCCTCAAAATGTATATTCCTTTGACACAGCAATTCTAATCCTCAGAATTTGTCTTAGTAATATAATCCTGAATGTATGTAGATCTACCAACCAGGATCCTTTGTGTAGCATTGTTTTAATAGAAGAAAAATCTTCATCAGTATGGAACTAGTTAAGTACCTAGGGTGCATCTCTAAGATTAAAAATGTTTAGAAGAATGTTTAAGGACTTGGGAAGACATGCATGATGTGGTAAGTGGGGTTGTGGGGGAAGGGCTACAAATATATACATACTTAGGTTTGTATGTGCTGAGTGGAAAGGTTGGAACTTACTGGCAGGGGCTGACTCTGCTGGGTACTCACGGTGCTAGAGGTCAGGGCTGTGGTAGTAAACAAGATGAAGGTGGCCTTTGCGATCTCTTCCTGAGCCACATGCAGTGGAGGAGACTGGAATACTATAGGGGCAATTACAGCACTTGGAGATAAATGCCATGGGGAACCCAGAAGTGAGTTGATATACCTGCGAAGCACTGAAATGGGGGCTGGCGTTCATGTAGGTTCTCAGCAATACTCACCCTGCTGGCAAGGCAGAGACAGGCCCCTAACGCCAAGATAGGAAGTCTGGTGTGGTCTTTGCCTCGGTGCCTTCTGTATTTGCTCCCCGCTCATTGTGGTGGGTGGTGAGCAGTAGTCAAAAGCCCTGTCCTGATAGTGAAAACTTGATTCTTCAGCTGGATTCAGCCTTAAAGCCAGAGATTACTGTGTCCCAACTGATGATGATTCAGAATCTTAATCAAAGTATAAAACACCAGACTTCCCATTTCATGCTTTGTACTGAAATACTGTCTTATTCCCTCATTCAGGAACATGACATTGATACAAGTGAACCAGCCTTCCAGAACAATTTCTGAGGACCATGCCTCTTGAAGCATCTTCTGCCTCCTGATTCTCTTTGTAAACTAGTTTTGAATTGTTCCTCAATTCCTTATCAAAATTGTCTATACACTCTTTCCTCCAACTCTTTCCTCCATGAGTTGTGGAATGTCTGCATTTTTCTGTAGTGCCCAGATAAGTATACGTTTCTAACAAGATCCTTATGTAAGATACATTCCATTTTTAAGATTAAATCTGACTGAATCTGTACTTTTATAATTTATGAAAGTCTTTCATTGAAGTCTTTTCTTCTGACTATAGTTCTGAATTCCAGTCTCCTGTATCAAAGGCATAAATGTCAAGATTATGAATATTATTAAGGTTTTGGACTAGCTCAAGGATATAAAACAAACTTAACCTGCATGATCTGTTTGCCCAATGTGCTTAATGAAAAAGATGAAATAGTAGATAGATACCTTCCTTACATAGATCACTCACCCCTTCATTTCCCAGCTGCCCACAGGACACAACCATTTGGAGGCTGTTGTCTCCATTCACACTTTGTCACCCTCCTCTGAGCTCCTGAAGCACTGAGTTGTCATTTTGTGTTATGATGATGTGATGTGATCATCTGTCCCAAGGACAATGGGAAAGACTGTACATGCTTGAATGGGACAGCTGTGTACTGGGTACGCTGGGAACCTGCTTTGGTGGTTGCTGAACGCCAGAAAGAAGATTGCAGAGCCACTGCCAGTGTGGAAGGACTGTGTTGCAGTGGGAACAGTTTAGCTGGTGGGTTCTATAAAGATGAGAACTGTGGAAGAGGCCATTTATGGAGAGTTTGATATAACCCCAAGAGGAAGTAATGAGGATGAACTAAAGTGCTGGTGTAGGAAAGATGGCATTTTGAAATAGATTTGGTCTGATGGTTGGAAGGTCAGATTGGCAAGAATTTGAGCCTGATATCCTGGGAAGTGGTGGAGCAAATGGAAGATGGAGATTCTGAGGGGTGAGCTGCTTTGGAGCATATGAATCCAGTTGAGATGATGGCAGTTCGTACCAGTGGAAATAACCAGTAAATAGCTAGAAATCCCTGAGGTTTAGAAAGGATGTCGATAATTTTCATATGGAGTTGATAACTGAAGTCATGAGAACAGTCTACCAAGGAATTAACATTTTTAGAAGTTCAAACCCTTAGCAAGAAAGGCTCACATCCTGAATTTCAAATTATTTATTCCCATTAAAGCTCTGCTCACAGGCTTCCATTCTCTCACACACTCAAGCCCTAGTGGAGGGCTTATTCAGAGTAGCCAAGCCAGAGCAGTCTTGGGGAAAGGGGAGACCACTTTGCTCAGAGGGCAGAATCTGGAGGCCAGCTGAGAGAAAACCAGCCATAGAACAACTGGAGTGTTGTGACAATATATTTGGAATATATTTCAGAAGCATACTCAACTGTTATCTCACAGTCCATATCCTCTTCTGTGGGTTTGATGCTTCTGCAGTTGAGAGGTGAGGTCCATGTTCCCTCCCTCTGAATTAGGCACTATAGTGGAAGTGACACTGACTTCTGAAGCTAGGTCATCAAAGGTCATCATACAGCTTTTGCCTAGTTCTTTTGGGACACTCGCCTTTAGAGCCACAAGCCAACAATGCAAGAAGTCTGAGGCCTCTTGGATAGACTATGTGGGTAGTCCATGTTATAGGTGTCCTGGCCAACAGCTAGGGGTCCCAACCTATACCAGCATCACCTGCTAAACATGTGAGTGAAGACACCTCCACGTGATTCCTGTCTCCAGCATCAAGTCACCCCTAGCCTTTGAGTTGTCCGAGCTGAGGCCATAGACATGGAGCAGACAAGCTGTCCCTGTACCTTTCTCAATTCCTGACCCACAGAATCCACAAACATTATAAAATCACAGTTTAAGCCACTAATTTGGAGTAGTTTGTTATGTAGAAATAGATAATTAGAACATATACCTACAGTTTTATTTATTTTAAAAAATTTTTTTAATGTTTTATTTTTCAGAGAGAGACAGAGAGACAGTGTGAGCAGGGGAGGGTCAGAGAGAGGGAGATACAGAATCTGAAGACAGGCTCCAGGCTCTGAGCTGGCTGTCAGCACAGAGCCCGACGTGGGCTCGAACCAACGAACCGTGAGATAATGACCTGAGCAGAACTCAGATGCATAACCGACTGAGCCACCCAGGCGCTCCAGTACCTCCGGTTTTAGCAAGAACTTTTTATCTGAATTGAGTCCAACTTTACTTCCCAAAGGGGACGCAGAGGCCTACAGAGACCTAGGGGCAGAGGAGCACTGACAGCCTGCTTACTAACCTAGAGGTGTTCCCATTACGTGGACTTGAGAAGGTGGCCTGGGAGGGGGCAAAGCCTGTCCTGTCATGGGTCATCTGGCTTTTTCCCTTGTGGCAAAGATGTATGTTTTTTCCCAACTTTTGAAAAATTTGAAGCATCTAGAAAAGTGGAAAGAATAGCATAATAAATACCAGTACCGGGGCGCCTGGGTGGCTTAGTCGGTTAAGTGTCTGACTTTCGCTTAGGTCATGATCTCGCGGTTCGTGGATTCGGGCCCCGCGTCGGGCTCTGTGCTAACTGCCAGCTCAGAGCCTGGAGACTGTTTCAGTCTGTGACTCCCTCTCTCTCTGACCCTCCCCTGCTCACGCTGTCTCTCTCCTAGAAATAAATAAAACATAAAATAAAATAAAATAAAATAAAATAAAATAAAATAAAATAAAATAAAATAAAATAAATACCAGTACCTACCACCTTTTAAAAATTGACATATTATGCTTTATATGTGTGAATGTTTTACTGAACACTTGGTATTAAATTTCAGACATTATATAACTATAGTATACCATTATCATGTCTGATATTTAATGCTTAGTCAGGTGTTCCCCAGTTGTCCCCAAAATGTGTTTTTTAGGTGTTTTATTGAGTCACAATCCAATCAAGGTTCATACATTGGATCTGAATGTCTCTGATCTGTTTTAAGTACAAAACACAGTTCCCTGTGTTTCTCTTATTTTTTTTTTTTAAGACACTGATTTTTTGAGGAGACTAAATTATGTGTCCCACATTCTGGATTTTTCTGATGGTTTCAGCATGGTGTCTATTATCCCGTTATCTCCTTTCCTGCAAATTGGAAGTTAGGTTTAAAGGCTTGAGTATCTTTGAATTAAACATTTTTGGCCAGAATAGCTCATAGCTGATGCTGTGTATATCAAATTGGTCCTCTATTAGTGAAATTAAGTTCAGTCAACTGGTGAAGGTGGTGAGCAGGGGTGTTTTTAAATTCAAACATGAGCTACAAGAATGCTTTTATCCCAGTTGCTGTTCACCAATGCGCTCAAACTTCTGGTACACAGGTACACAAGCCTCTCTAAATGAAAAAGTTAATGGAACTGAACAAGTATTTCAACTTCACTCTTAAAACATACAAACTGGGGCACTTGGGTGGCTCAGTCACTCAGGTCATGATCTCATGGTTTATGAGTTCAAGCCCCATGTCTGTGCTGACAGCAGAGAACCTGCTTCAGATCCTCTGTCTGCCTCTCTTTCTCTTTCCCTCCTCTCTCTCTCTCGCATGCACAAAAATAAACATTTAAAAAATCCATTAAAAAATACAAAAACAATAAGTCATAGTACCAGTCTTAGTGGGTAACAGCATAAAAGTAACTGTTGTAGATCTTATTTGTTGAACTCAAATACATCTCTGCTCAGAGAAACTGGAGTGTCAGAAGAAGAGGAGATACAATGGGAAAGGGGAGATAACATGTTGGGGACAAACGTCTCTCCTCTCCCCAAGAGCAAGATGGAAAATTTGTGGTTTCTTATGGTTCACAGATCTACAGTCTAGCTTTTGCTGTTATTTATTTATAAAACCAAATATGAGAGGTTTTACTAAAACGGTTCCCTAAAAGGTTCTAGAGTTCTTACGTATGCCCTAATGAAAATTTTTTTAAAAATTAGGTAATATCTATGCATGGAACTGGAGGATTTTGAAGAGAACGAATTTCACCCTCCTCAGCCATTCATTTCCCCGTTCTGCAACAATGTCATCAATTTCTTCCGCTACCTTCAAAAGACAGGAAGAAATCATTTACTTTAAAGATAATAAATCTTACTTAAACCAAATCTTACCATGAAGCCTACCACCGTTTATATTAGCGCTGTGCTTCTGCAGCTCACCATCTAAATGGGGAGAGAAATTAACTTCGTAGAATCGCAAATGGTTACGCGCAAGTGGTAGCACGAAGGAAACTTGGAGCGTCAGGAGCCCGTGCTGGGCTGCCGAAATACTCGGGGAGTCAGGGCCAGGTGGAGGCAGAACGGCGACCACTGGACGCCAACTCCCGTGACCGCCATGAGGTCGGTGGCCGACCACCTCCCTGACCTGCTCCCTCTCAACCCCTGGCCCTTTTTTTTCACCCGTCCTCCGAACGACCCGAAACGACAGGCGTAGGGGGAAGCCTCCCAGCTACTGCAGCTTCAAGGGACGGCGCGGCACTGGCGGGATCACGCGCCAGGCAGCAGCCCGAGGCAAAGCTGTCTTGCGCTCCACGGCCGGGAAGCCAGCCTCCAAGAGGACTCCGAACGCAGGCGCCCCCTCGTGACGTCAGGAGGCGCGACTCCCGAGATGCTTCGCGCCGCGCTTGAGACCAAGCGCGCCCGGCAATGCCACCACTCAGTCCTTCTTGCGTCCCCGTTTACCGGCTGGGCAGTTCGAAACAAGTCACGTCACTCGCTCCGGATCACAGCGGGCGGCGATAGACCGCTACGTGGACTCCAAAGCTTGATTTTCCTCTCATCTTCCCAGGTGTGGGTGATGAGGCCGCCCTGTGCCATGGGTGGCCGCGGGGCATGGCCAAGCTGTGGAGGTGGATTCCACCGCCGCCGGAGGAGGCTTTGGCGTCCCTCGGCAGGTCCATCCCTGACTTTGTCCACTCCCTAACCTGCGAGTCCTTCCCTGCTTGGTTGCTGGACAAGTGACACGAACTCAGTTTGGGAAAGCTGATGCCCAGAAAGCCCAGGGTAGAGGTCAGGGCTGTGGGCTGAATTGCTGTGTGTATAAAGCAGCCCGGGGCCCTGGCACCTGTATCGGAAACGCCAGAAGTTTGGATTAAATGGTTTCTGAAATTCTCATTCTATGCAGTTGCAAAAATGAGGACACAGCAGGGGCCGGCATGATCTGGACAAACCCAGCAGAATTGCTTCCCTTGTTCTGTGGTCAGTGACCCCACACCACACACCTGAGTGGGCACCCCTAGAATTATACAAATGGAACATATCAGTCACTCCCGCAAATTCCTTCTGTCCCTTTGTAATCCCTTCTATGCAACCATTGTCGTTTTGATTGGTTCTGTTATGCAATTTCTACAGTTATATGTAAATGAGATCATGCAATATCCACTTTCTGGCTTTTAACATAATTATTTTTGAGATTCATATTGTATCAATAATTCCTTTTTATTATTGGGCAGTATTTCACTGTATGGATATACTTATTTTATATCTATTATTTGTTTACCCAGTCATCTGTTGATGGACATTTGGGTTGTTTCCAGTTTGGGGCTATTACAAACAAAGCTATATAAAAACTTATGTGTCCGGGCGCCTGGGTGGGGTTAAGCGTCCGACTTTCGCTTAGGTCATGATCTCGCGGTTCGTGGGTTCGAGCCCCGCGTCGGGCTCTGTGCTGACTGCCAGCTCAGAGCCTGGAGCCTGTTTCAGAGTCTATGACTCCCTCTCTCTCTGACCCTCCCCTGCTCACGCTGTCTCTCTCTCTCTCTCTCTCTCTCTCTCTCTCTCTCTCTCTCTCCTAGAAATAAATAAAACATTAAAAAATAAATAAATAAAAATTAAAAAAAATAAAAATAAAAACTTCTGTGTGGACATACGCACTCATTTTTCTTGTCTCCATGTGGCTGGATGGTTTTGTGTTTCCCTGATGACCTGGTATTGAGCATCTTTTTGTGTGCTCTTGTTACTGGATATATTTTGAAGGTAGAGTTTGAGGGTAGAAACAATAGGAATTGCAGATGGATCAGATAAGTGATGTGAGAGAAGAGTCAAAAGGACTTCAACTCTGCCCAATCCCTGATTACTTATTAATATTTCTTCACTCTGGCATGCAGTGGCTATTGCCTCTGGTTGAAGTGCTATTCCCCACATTAGCTACCTTGCAAATTCCTAAACCACCAAAGTCTGGAGAGCCTTTGGTGACCCTTTTGGGTGGGCACCCACAGCCCCTGAAGTTTATCTTCACCCTTATAGATCTACTTTTCTGTTTACTCATTGTCTACCCTATTAGCTGATGAGTTTCTGGAGAGTGTGGATGGTTAGATTGACTCATAATGACTGGGCCCTGGCTGCAGCCCAGTCTCAATCATTTCAGCATATTTTCACAAACAGCATCCATTATATTTACATTTCAAATTACGGGTGCTTTATGTCAAGCTATGAGCCCACTAGCAGTATGATCATGGCAACTTTCCTGAGTTGAATATTTTGCTGTTTTTCCCCACTGAAACTCAAAGATAGGTGCTTTGCAAATAGTTACTCATAAAATCTCAATCCTTCGAGAAGTGAGTGAGAAGATTTTTCTGTAGAGGTCGGACTCCTTGCAGCAGGTAATTGAATTACTTTCCCTGCACTGGGGAATCCACCCCGTTGTAGCGACTGTGCCATTTCCGGTCTTGGTACTGGCTTCTCAGGTCTATAGCCACTTACCTGCTCTCTAGATTCTGTTCTCTACACTGAGACCCTTGAGGGTAGGGCAAAAGTATCTGAAAAATTTCCCTTTGTTTCAAAATCTCTTGATGTCCCATATCTTACTAGATACACTTCAAACTCTGGCATTGCATGTCCTCTCAGTTTTGGTCTATGCCTTACTAACTCTCTAGCCCAAATGTTAGTGTTGTAATATTTCATTCATTCAATTAAAAAAATGTGTAAAATCCCTTCTGTGAGTACCTACTAGGAGCCAAACATCATGGTAGAGATCTGAAGCTAAAAATGTGAATGTGGAGCTGTCCAGGCTCTTGAGAGAACAATGAAATTGTGGGCGGAGGGAGTATGATAAGAGAATGATGATAAGGAAGGTGCTGGGTAGATGGAGAGGAAGCCAGGCAGAAGGGCCATGTGATCCTACTTATCATTTACCTGTCTTCAATCAGTGTTTGTTTTGTGTCCAGCTTGGTGCTGGGCCCCCGAGCATTTAATAAGTAGATTTCATCTGTCTTCCCCAAGACCGAGGCAGGCCCTGGGTTTGGAGCCTGGGGTGGGGAAGATTGTGGAATAACCAAATGACTGCAGGCTCCCTGTCCAAGTTGGGCATGTCCAAGAAAGGTTTCCCAGTAGACAGCAGTCAGTAATCAATCCTGGATCCAGGGACCACTCCCAGGTGTGGCTGCACTCAGTATACCTGGGAGTCCCCTCTGCCCAGAGTATTGTTGATATGATGGTAACTGGGGAAACTCACTTGTGGAGATTACCAGATTCCATCAGGCACCAGGGTGATCTCCCTGCTCCCTGACTCACAGCACTGACTCTAGGCTTCTTAGGCTCTAGTGTATTGGTCGAGTCGGCCCCACTTCCAGATTCCAGGTGGGCTCTCCAGCTGCTTCCTGTCTCTTGCCTTGGACAAATACCTTGCCAGAGCTGCCAGGTTCTTTCTCCTGAAATACAACTAGTAATCCATGTGAGAATGTGTGTCGTGTGCAAAGCGGTTTCCTGGACTTCAAAGAACAAGCACGAGGGCAGCTGAGGAGTCATCGTCATCACCATCATCACCGCAACAACAATAACAACTAAAAGAGTATTTACTAAGGGCCAGGGATTATTCTCAGTGGTTTACACATATTAATTTGTTTAATCCTACAACCATCCTACAAAGTAGGTACCAGTGTAGTGATTAAAAGCATAGACACTAGGGGTGTCTGGGTGATTCAGTGGGTAATGTGTTCAACTCTTGGTTTTGGCTCAGGTCACGATCTTGCAGTTCCGTGGGACTGAGCCCTGAGTCGGGCTCTGGGATGGAAGTGGGGAGTCTGCTTGGGATTCTCTGTCTCCCTCTCTCTTCACTCCTCCCCTGCTCTTTGTCTCTCTCAAAATAAATAAATAAACATAAAAAAAAAGAGCATAGACTCTAGACTAGATAACCTAGGTTTGAATCCCTGCTATGCCATTTACCAGTAGTATTGGGGGTAAGAGGGACACCTGTGTGTCAGTTTCCCCATTGGCCAAAAGAGGTTCATTCTAACACTACCTCATAGCATTGTTATGAGGACTAAATGAATTAAAATTTATAACACATACAGAACAGTGGATGGCACATCCATTGTAAAAGCTATCTAAGTTTTTGATAAATCTAATTATTGCATCTGAGAAAACAGAGGTAGATGAGTTAAGTAATTTGCCTAAGATCACACAAGTAGTAAATGATGGTGCTGGGAATCAAACTCCAAGAAGTCTGGCTTCAGAGTCCACACTCTTAAATATCATGCTCTAGCAATGAAGAGGGGATGTCCGCATGAATTACTTTATGAAGGAAGTGGGTGGGGGAAGACCTGAATTAATTGATGTGGAAGCTTCTGGCACTTAAGATGTCAGTGTTCCTTCTTCTATGGTAAATGAAGTTTGCAGCAGCTGGCTAGGCTGGCCCCAGGTGGCGTGTAAGGTGGCCTTTTCCTCAGATTTCAGGAAGAGGAATCTAGCTAGGATGCAGCAGGGGCCAAAACGCTGGGGTTCAGCCAGGTTTCCCCAGGCTCCTGTCTCATAGTTCATTTACGTTCCTCTCAGAGCATTCTTCCCAGGGAGCCCGGTGTGACCTGACTCTTGGAAGGTACTTGGTAAATGGCAACTTAAAATGGAAAATGCTCGCTAAGCCTCTAAGAGTTTAAGCCCTTGAACAGTTCTGGGCCCTGGGGATACTGCGGGAATTGGGAGGCTACTTGGACTTCACCGTGCCCATAGTTCGGAGGGGAAAACGCGCTAGTCAACAAGCAGATGGTGGGCAGGGAACCCCAAGGATAGATTGGAATTCGGTGCGAGCGGCGGGAAGTGTTCCCGGCCAGATAATGGCCCACGCAGAGGCAAAAGGCCAGGAGGCTAGCTAGTTTCCTTTGGCTAGGGGCTGGGTGGTGATCTGGCAGAATCCTATAAGCCTGCTTAGGGAGTATTTTACCCTGAGGGAGGGGAGAGAGGTTTTTTTGTTCCGGAGAGGAAAGATTGGTTTTGCATTTTGGGAAGCTCACTCGGGCTGCCGGGAGTTGAGCCGAGCGAGAGCCATCGAATTCGAGGCTGGAGAGGAAGCAGGGAGACAGTTCCAAGGCACAGACCCTGCCTAGGTAGGGGTGACGTGACGGAGGAGCGGCTTGGAGTAGCGCTTAGGGTTTTTGCACAGGCCGTTTCCCCGGCCTGATTCATCCCTCCCTTTCCTCAGTCGGCTGGGTGGGCAACACCTGGGCCGCCCCGGACCCACCACACTTGGCCTAGGTCCGGGCTCAGTCAAATGGCGGCCGGTTCAGGACCGCAAATCCCAAGACCCAATGCGATCACCCCCGGCCTTCCCGGCCCCACCCCGACGCTCGCTGGGTACCCTCAGACTCGAGCTCCCGGCCCCGGGGGGCTTCAGAGCTCTGGGAGGGGGCGGAGCTCGCCTGTCCGCAGGCCCCGCCCCCGCGCAGCCTGCAGGCTCCGCCCGGCGCACGCCCGCCCGCCCGCGCGCCAGGCCCGGGCGGCGCCGACGCGCTTGGCGGGAGATAGAAAAGTGCTTCTGTGCGCGCCGGCGGCGGCCGCAGCGCCTGCGAGCGGCGGCGGGACCCGCGGACAGGCTGACGGCTCCCAGCGCGGCCCCGGGTCCCGGAGCGGCCTGAGCAGCCGCGCCTGACCCCGGCCCGGCTCCCGCTCCGGGCTCAGCCGGCGGGCGGGCGAGCGCGGCGCGGCCCGGGCCGGGGGGATGTCTCGGCGGACGCGCGGGTGAGCGGAGCCGGGCGGCAGTGGGCTCCCCCCACCTTCCCTTCCACCCTGACCCTTGCCCCCACCCCACCTCCACCCTCGCCGTGGCCCCTCCGGGCGGGGCGGGGCTTCCGCGGGAATTGCCGCGTACCGGGTAGCCCGAGGCGGGGGGGGGGGCGGCCTGCGCGAAGCCGGGGGGCTCTTAGGGTCCCCTTGCTCCGCTCCCTGGGCGTGCTGGGCCTCGGAGCCGGGGCGGGCGGGTCTCCTGGGACCCGGGCCAAGCCCTGCATGATGTCATTTTGTCTCCCGCCTAATTGCGGGGTGGGGGTGGGATGGCGGTGTCAGCTGCTAGGGCCTTTACTGGGGAGGGAGGCGACCCCTGGGGTGGGAACATGATTCTCCCTCCAAGTCGCAGCGACGGGGAAACCAAAGCCTGCAGGACTTTTAGTTATTTAGTTATTTAGCCTATTTGGATTGATACTTGGCGGAGGGCGTTTCTTCTCCACATTACGGGAAGTACAGAGCACCCCCAGCCCTCTCCGGCCTGAGAAGGGTGTCGGGGGGGAGGGGACTCTTGTGTGTCTCCCCTCCCCCCCTCCCGTCTAATCGTCCCCAACCTGAGTGTCGGGCCCCAGCTCGGTTTAGTTTCAGAGACCTGTGTTCCTGTTCCACATGAGGAGTTTGGAGCGGCAGGGGTAGAAGGTGAGGGGAAGAGGGACAGATGCATATCAAGGCCGCTCTGGGGCCAAGGCAGGAACTGCGGGCTCCATTTTACTTATTCCCCCAGAGAATAAGTGGCAGCGTGGAACCTGGAACCTCGTGTGTGGGTTCCAGGTCCCTGCCTACACCTGTGTGCCCGGGGCCTGACCTCGGCTTTTCACCAGTCTGGAAAGTCCGAGGACAAAGGGGTCCTGCCCGCCCTGTTCCCTCCCTGGAATCGGCAGCCCCTTAACCGTAACTGCCTCTTCCCTTGGTGTTTCCCCCCTCTGGCGGAGGGTGGAGACTTGAGAAGCACTCACTCCTCGAGGAGGAAGCCTCTGATCCCTGGGCAGTGGTCAGGGTGCTCTCACAGGCTCTGCCGTCCTCAGGCCACCATTTCCCAGGGCAGCTCCAGTTCCCAGGAGGAGTTTTCTGGTCAGGCACCTGTGGGAACCTGTCCTGATTTTTGGTGCTGGAAATGTTACCCCAGGGAATAACCCAAAGCCCCAGCACACCCCCAGCCCCACTGCCACTTCTCCCCTGGGGCTCAGTGGAGGACCCCCTTCCCATGTGAGGGATGGTTTGCGTCCTGGCACCCCGCAGCCCCTCAGCTCCATTCTTGGCCACTTGCTGTAACTCTCCTCTGCACCAGTGCCCCCACTTCCCGCTCGGCTTCTGACTCACACGGACTGGAGCAGAGCCCAGAACATCGAAGGGCATAGAAAGGGTGTGTTGGACCTACATGTGGCTGCCACCACCGGCTTGCTCTCTGCTTTTTCAGCTGGGATTACAGGGTGAGGGCTTGAAGATGCAGGTCTGGAGCCTGGCTTTGTGGACTTGGCGAGTGGCATCCCCCCGCCCCTTCAGCCTTAATTTCCACATCTATTAGATGGAGATATTGGGAATGCCAGTGAAGTAGAAGGTTAGCTCCATGTTGATGATATATCTTCTACACTATCTCACAAGTCTCCCAGCTGAGTTGCTTGTCCCCAGTAAAGTGTTGGAGCACCAGAGAGTGTGCTTGAAGGAACATTTACTGGGCTTCTGTTAGAATCTGTGTGCTAGAGAACTAAACATGGTTTCTGTTAGAAGTCTGGGTGCAGTTGATTTTAAAGGCAGCTTCATTCTGTTAGTATCTTGTGAAGTTTTTGCCCCCTACTTTGTGTTGGAGGAAGACCCTATGAATGGGGTCAGGGAAGACCCAGCAAGGCTGAATTCTAGCTCCTGTGACCCATGTATTCCTGGGTTTAGACACTGTCCATCCCTTCTGTTTCTACTTCGAAAAGATTTACTTTAATTAGCATTTCTTATCAACCAGTAGGCAGCAGAATTCATGTTTACTTATTAATTTGGGGACCCGGTCATTCCCTGAGCAAACATTTCTTAAGGCTTTTGGTGACAGGCCCCAAAGGGGGGGGTCTCATTCTGAGACAGGAGGCTTTCCAGGGTGTGGGAGCGCAAGTGACTCTAGGAAGATGCTGAGCTCTGGAGAAGGGGAAGGAAGATGGACATGCAAGGAAGTCCTTGTCCTTTTGGAACAAGGCTTGTGCTTGCCTTGCTTGTTTGGAAATGGCTTTTCCCGCCTACAGACACCTGACTTAGGAATGTGCCTGACAGATGACCTGAGGCAGTCCCACTGCTTGGAGTTGGGAGCTTACTAACCCTCCCCTGCCTCCGCCCCCAGCAGCTGACATTCCTAGAGGTGGATAGTGTAATTTCTATTTGCGTAATCATTAAACCAGATAAATATGGCGATTTTGGAGGAACTTGAAAAACTGCCTCTTAGAACGTAAAAACATCCCGAAGACCAGGTTGTTTGTACTTTGATTTTCCTCTCCATAAACAATGCCTGGTGTAGCCAAGGATTGGAAAATGGACATAGTCACTGACGTTATGTATTAAATATTATTCTCAGATAACCAATATTTCTTGAAATCCTGGTACTTGGTGATTGCATATATCATCAGGTTTAATCCTTAAAATCCATAAAATTTAAAACAGTTCTGTCCAAAAGAAAAATTAAAAAAAAATTTTTAAAAATAGTTGATTTATTTTTGAGAGAGAGACTTGAGTGTGAGCAGGGAAGGGGCAGAGATAGAGAAAGAGAGAGAGACACCACATAGAATCCAAAGCAGGATCCAGGCTTCGAGCTGTCAGTATAGAGCCCATTACGGGGCTCGAACCCATGAACCATGAGATCATGACCTGGGCTGAAGTCAGAAGCTCAACTGACTGAGCCACCCAGGTGCCCCCAAAAGAAAATATTAAATGGGTGTCTGGTTTGGAATATCATAATATTCTAGGTGGAGCCTTTTTTTTTTTTTTTTTTTGAAGCTTTTGAAATCATTAGGGTGTTTGTAAAAATAAAAGAAGAAAGAAGAAAATAAAAATAGCCCATAACCCCAATTCATTAAAGAATTAAAGAAAAAGACGAGGGTGGACATATCAAAAGTAGAACATAAAAGGCAGTCTCCCCTAAGCCTTTACCTAGAGATTACTGTCCATCACATAGCAGTGTGTGAGGACACATGTCCTTGACCCTTAGCTTGCTCTCCCTGCAGTGAGGAGCTGGATGAGCTGCACTACCAGGATACAGATTCAGACGTGCCAGAGCAAAGGGACAGCAAGTGCAAGGTCAAATGGACCCATGAGGAGGTGAGTGACACTGAGGGACATTTTAGGGGAGGGAGGCTGATGGCAGCTGAGAGGCTGGTCAGAGAACTGAGGTATGTCTGCCCGATGCCCTAGGGGTGTGATGAAGAGGAGCCAGCTGAAGAGATGGAGGGGTCCTCAGGTTCTCCCCAGCGCCTCTTCTCAGGGCACTCCCAGGGACTCTCCATCTTGAGGACTCTAGGGAGACTGTGTCTCAGACCTCAGGGCCAGCAGTTGCTGTTCTCTCTCTTGGAAGCTGGTGTGTTCTGCATCATGGGCGTTAATTGTGCTTCTTGACCTTTAACTGCTAATTCTGCAACCTCCTCTTTATTATTATTTTAAAAAATTGTCTTGAGACGTCCAACTCTGAATTGATTCTCTTTTTATTATTTAATCACCTTCATGGAAGTATAATTTATATACATTCGAATGCACCTTTTGACAGCGAACAGTTCAATAGTTCTGACAAGTATGTATACCCACATGACCACCACCTTGATTATCCCAGAAAGTTCCCTTTACGGTCCGTCTTCCATGGCTCCAGGCAATGACTAATGTGATGTCTCTTAGTCTGATTTGCTTTGCCTGTTCTTGAATGTCCTGTAAATGAAATCATACGGCTGTATTCTTTTCTATCTGACTTCTTTCGCTTAACGAAATAGTTGCTTGATTCAGCAATTTGTTCGTTTTTATTGCTGAATAGCATTCCATTGTATGGGTCTACCACAGTATGTTTCATTTGTTGGTGGGCCTTTGGGCTGGTTCCAGTTTGGGGCTATTGTGGTTAGAGCTCCTGGGAGGATTCTTGCTCACATCTTTTTTGAGGATTATGTTTTCATTTCTTTAGGGGAGATAACTTATGTATCGTCCTGGGGTTGCTGTAGGTTTAGTTTTATAGAAACTGCTAGACCTTTCCTAAGGCCTGGACTCTTGTTCTGTCCCCGACTCCTGCTGGCCTTATCTTTTTATTCTACCTCCTTTTTCCTGGGTAGGTTTAGTTGAGGGCTTTTCCCCCCCACTTCGTGTATGAGTTGTAAAACCTTTTGAAATCATGTTTCTTCAGAGGGGTGCTAAGCCAGCCTTTTCTGTTCATCCCACTGTGGGCCAGGAGCTATATTCAACTCTTGTTGGCCTAGAAGGACAAACAAGCTGGGGTCCCCAGCCCAGAACAGCTCTCCACTTGAGGTGGAGAGAGAAGACTGCATGAGCCTGTGGACAAGATCAGTGTATGCTCACCATCGTATCTCTCCTTCCCGTGCTGGGGCTCCCAGCACATAGGAGGCACTGGGTAATTGTGAGGGAGAGGTTAATGTTGCCTGAAGAGCTCAGGGAGTTTCATGGATAAGGATTTGGAAATCAAGTCAGGGAAGAGTACAAAATGATGAGTATATTAGAATAGGAAATGGATTATAGGTGGAGAAAGGCAAGAAGAAGGGCCCTGGTTTGGTTGAAGGGAAGAGTCCTTGAATGGATTGAATGGGTGAAAGATAGGGACAAAAAGATTGACTGGGGGCAAATCCTGAAGGGCCTTGAATGTCAGGCTCAGTGTGTAGGATTTTGAGCTAGCAGGGTGGAGCCATTGAAGGTTTTTAAAGCAGAGGAATGATCTGAACATAGCTGGGCTTAAGGGGAACTCATCTGCTGTGTGCAGAATGAATGAGATTTGGGGGCAACCTGGGGCCTGGAGACTGGTGCCCAGGGAGTGGGGGAGGGCGCTGCACCAGGCAGCTGTGGAGAGCCTGGGTCAGTGGGATGGAAGTGATAGCAGGAGGAGGCCCCTGGGGTCCAGGAGGAGATGGAGATGAAACAGAAAAATGTCCTTGCCAGTTGTCAGGACAGCAGTGCTAGAGATGGATGTGGGGACATGGGAAGAAGGAGAGTGTTGGCCTGATCAGGCCAGGTGGCAGAGGAGGGCAGGGTGTCTGGGGCTGGCTCAGCTATAGGATTTATGGGGACTTTGCCCAGCTGGTGCTGGGTTGCACTTGAGGGTCTGGATTTCTGTAGTGGCCCTGTTTTCTGTCCAGGAGTATGTGTATGTTAAAAAGCATGGAACATTCACTTTATCATTGTAGCCATTTTTAAGTATACAGGTCAGTAGTGTTAAGTATATTCCCATTGTGGAGCAGATCTTTAGAACTTCTTCGTCTTGCAAAACTGAATTTCTATACTCATTAAACACAAATTCCTCATCACCCTTCCCCCAACTCTTAGGAATCCTCTTTCTACTTTTTGTTTCTATGATTTTTGACATATTTATTTAAAATATTTATTTATTTAAGTAATCTTTATACCCAGTGTGGGGCTTGAACTTATGACCCTGATATCAAGTCGCATGCTCCTCCAACTGAGCCAGCCAGACACCCCAATTTTGATTACTTTATATATATATATACATATATATATATATATATAAACATATATTTTATTTTTGAGAGAGGGAGGGAGGAAGGGAAGGGGCAGAGGCGGCGGGGGGGCGGGTGGACAAAATCTGAGGCAGGCTCCAGGCTCTGAGCTGTCACCACAGAGCCCGAAATGGGGCTCGAACCCACAAGCTGTGAGATCATGTCCTGAGCTGAAATTGGACGCTTAACAGCCAGCCCCCCAGGCCTCCCTCCCAAGCTGATTACTTTCGATACTTCACGAGTGAAATCATATAGTATTTGTCCTTTTCTGATTGGCTTATTTCACCTGTGTCCTCCACGTTCATCTCTGTTGTAGCTTCTAATAGAATTTCCTTCTGTATTAAGGTCGAATAACATTCCATTGTATGGATATATACCATAATTTCTTTATTTGTGTATAAAATAGAAAAATCAATATGAGGAATACTTTCCATACTGAACTGCAACCATTTAAAGTACAATTCAGTGAGTTTCAGCAGATGTATAACTGTGAAACTGCCTGCACCATCCCATTATAGGACATTTTCATTAATTTCTAAACACTATTTGCTCCTCTTTGCTGTCCATCCCTTCCTCCCTCCCCTCTGATTTCAGACAACCACCGACTACGTTTTTGTTCTTACAGATTAGTTGACATTTTCTAAAATGTCATATGCCTGGAATCATGCGGTGTGCCCTCTCTTATGTCCTACTTTTTTCACGCATCCTCATAATACTGAGATTTTGTGTTGTTGGGAGAGTCAGCAGTGTATTTTCAGGAGACTATTTTAATGTCTTCTCACTAATTGTGGTTCTGCCCAAGATTCCCCATCTCCACTGCTGCGTTGCTGTCATCTCTGGCCTGGGGGCCTCTGATGGCCTCCCTTCCTCCATTCTGCCCTCTTACAGCCCTTTCCCTGAAGCTGCCGAGGTGAACTTCATAATAAGCACATCAGACTGTGACCGCACAAGTGCTCAAATGCATCAGTGGCTTTGTGTGACACAGAGGCCGAAGCGGTTTCGTGTGGGTCCGACCCCTGCCGTGCCCTCCAAAATCATTTTGCGTGCCCCTCTCACTTGCTTCCTGCATCCTGTCTGTACTAGACTATCTTTGAGCCTGTCTCTTGGTCTCCCTGAAGAGGCGGTCACCCCATACCTCTCCATTGGCCCCTAGCCAGCCACAGGACAGCTTTACTTTTGTTTGTGAGAGCCTTTGATTAGCTCCCTCTGGACTGTAATTCCCACAGGTCGGGCAGCTGCGTTGCTGCCTGTTGCTGTGTCTGTCTACCTGGCACAGCGTCGGCGCTCCCAACATGACTGCATGCGTGAATGAGGCTGTCCTTTGGGCTGCCTCCATCGTGAACGGCTGCTTTCTGCATGTGTGTGAGCTGAGCCCTCTCTTTCTGGCGTTGGCAGGACGAGCAGCTGAGGACCCTGGTGAGGCAGTTCGGGCAGCAAGACTGGAAGTTCCTGGCCAGCCACTTTCCTGTGAGTGCAGTCCCTCGGTGGCCCCCTTCCCCAGAGATAAGGGTTCTGGGTGACCAGTGTGCCTGGGACAGACTTCCTATCAAGGAGAAGAGGGTATTTCTTATCAAGCTGCCCCTGCTCCCCCTATAAAATAAAACAAGCTTTCTAAGCCCTTTCTTCCCAAGCCAGAATTTGAAAGCTCCTGTCATCAGCATCTCCACACAGCAGCCACCGCAGGCCCGGTGGTCTTTCGGCTTTGTGGTTTGCAGTGTGTGACAGTGGCACATTTGCATTTCTTCCTGTAAGAAATGCAAACAGTCTCAATAGTGAGACTGAAACTGAAGGGAAGCGTTACTTTTGGCCGGCTTCCTGGCGAGGTCCTCCCCCTCCCCCACTCCCACCACCGCCAGAGCAGCTAGAACCTCCTGGGGATGCAGGTCCCCCTTATCCCCACCCCTAGGACTGCAGGTGTCATAGGGAGGGGATGTGGCAGGAGCTGTTGTTTGGCTTATTTCCTGAGTCACTTGACAGCTCAGGGACCAAGTCAGCGGATCCTTTCTACCCCAGTCCTTGCCCTCCCTGCTTCCATGAGATCTGAAACCTTTAGGGAAATAATGCTTTCTCAGAAGCAAAACCCCCTACTTACACCACCAGCTTTTACAGGAATTTATGGCTCATGATGGCGGCCTCCTTGTGTTGGGGGACGGGAGGTAACTTCCTATAGGGAAATGTGTGTGGCATGTGGGAGTGTAGCACGTGGTAGGTGAAAGGAACGAGACAGAACCTGCCTGAGATAGGCCTGGCCTCTTAAACCCAGTGCTTGGCCAGGGTCCAAGGCTGCTTTCCTCGGAATCCTCACAGGTTCCTGTTCTTTTCCCAGAACCGCACTGACCAGCAATGCCAGTACCGGTGGCTGAGGGTCTTGAATCCAGACCTTGTCAAGGGGCCATGGACCAAAGAGGAGGACCAAAAGGTAACTATCAGGATAATGCCCTGCACACAGTGGGCCTTCACCAACCCCAGAGGATCAAGGGACGATGAGGCTGTCCTGGGGGTTGGCAAGGATGTCCGGCTGGCCCGTCTCAGGGCCGCAGTGAGGTGAGGCTCATGTGGAGAGAAGGTGCTGTGGTGGGCGTGAGGGAAGGCTGGGTCCCCCTGACTTCACAGGGGCCTTTTCCAAGGTCATTGAGCTGGTCAAAAAGTACGGCACGAAGCAGTGGACGCTGATCGCCAAGCACCTAAAGGGCCGGCTGGGGAAGCAGTGCCGTGAGCGCTGGCACAACCATCTCAACCCTGAGGTGAAGAAGTCCTGCTGGACCGAGGAAGAGGACCGCATCATCTGTGAGGCCCACAAGGTGCTGGGTAACCGCTGGGCCGAGATTGCCAAGATGCTGCCGGGGAGGTGAGCCGCCGGCAGGGGCTGGGGACCAGAGTGGGCAGGGATGTTCCTGGGAAGCGAGGGCATCTGCTGGCCTTCTAGAGGGATGTTCCAAGAGTGAGTCTGATTTCTCTGCGATTGTTCACTTTTCCCAGAAATGAATGAATCTTTCAGATTCTTTCCCAGGGGTGCCTGGGCCTGGCTGTAGGCAGTTCTGGAATAGGGCAGGGAGAAGGAGCCTGGGGACCTCACCTTCCACGTACAGATTTCTCATTTGGTCTCTGTTGGAGCTTTTGCACCATCCCTGCCCTCTGCCAGGGTTGTGAGGTCTTTTTTCTAGAGAATAAACCTCTCTTCTCTTACCCATGTGGTCAGGGCCAGGATCTAGACCTGAGAACCACTGCTCAGTTTTCTATTCCTTGCTGGACCTTGTCCCTCCAAGAGCTTCTTGAGTTTTTGGGGAAGCACTGGAAGGACTTGGCTCAATTCTTGCCAGAGTCTTCCTCCAGGGTCAACTCCCAGTCTCCCAAGTTGCTTATTGCTCCCCTAACTGCTTTCCATCTTCTGAAAACTTGGAAAAATCTTTTCTTTGAGGCTGTGCTTTACCCTGTTCTCCGTGTCCTTGTGCATTTCCCCCTCACCCAGTTCTGAATCCTTTTGTCTGTCATGGGACTGTGGTCCTGAGAAGGACAGAAGATAAAATGCTGGATGGTGTTAATTCCCCTGAAGTCTCGAACGGTCTATGTTCAAAACTCAAACCCAGTGTGTTATTCGTTTGATGCTTCTCCTAACACTTGGGTTGAAGACTCGGGCCTCTTTCCCGGTGTGGCCTGCTGGGTCTGGCTGGCCACCAGCCTGGCCTTGATGCACTATAACCCTGCCTTACCTGTTGCACTGTAGCTGCTCTGCCCACCTCTCAGCCCCTTTAGGCCCCGCAGCCATGTTGAGCTCCTTCTGAGAGCGACCTTGTGCTCCTGCGCCAGCCTGGAACACACTCTGCATGTGCCCCTGTGTAGCCAACACACTCTCCTCCTTCAGTCCTTGGTGAGGGGGTGTTATTTTCTCAGAGAAGATTTCTCTGTCCTTCCAGACGTTCCCCAGCGACCTCCCCATAGCGCCCACACCCATGCCTGGTCAGCGTTCTGTCCTGAGGGCCTCAGTGGGACTGTTTGGAGATGCAGACCTCTCTTTAACTGGTTGTTCAGTCCAGCTGTTGGTGTGTGCTCACAGTTCAGGGGAAGAGCTAACTGTTCACAGTTAGGGGAAAAGCACTTTGCTTGGACCTCCGAGGAAGGAAGTGCCGACTGTGTGCCTGCATATCTGTATTCCAGTATGTGCTGTACTGTAAACTGCCTCGTGCTGCTTACCACTGTGCTGCCGTGCACTTCCGTGGTGCTCCCCTTTCTGTGCTTCTCTACAGCGGCTGCGCTGCCGTGGGCTTCCGTGGTGCTGTCCTCTCTGTGCTTCCATCCTGTGGCTCTGCTGCCGTGGGCTTCCGTGGTGCTGTTCTCTCCATGCTTCCGTACAGCGGCTGTGCTGCGGTGGGCTTCTGTGGTGCTGCTCTCCGTGCTTCTGTCCTGTGTCTGCGCTCCCGTGGGCTTCCGTGGTGCTGCTCTCTCCATGCTTCCCTACAGCGTCTGTGCTGCCTTGGGCTTCTGTGGTACTGTTCTCTCTGTGCTTCTATCCTGTGGCTGCGCTGCCGTGGGATTCCGTGGTTCTGTACCACCTGTATCTGTGCACGGCTTCAGCACCATATGCGCTTCCATACTGCTGTTCTAGCTTGTGCTTCTGTACTGCCCTACTGCCACGCGCTGCTACCACTGTATGGCTGTCGGGTGGTTCTATTTATACTTCTCTACTGCTATACTACCCTGTTCTCTACTAATCTGCTGCCATGTGCTGCTGCTGCTCCACTGCTGTATGCTACCACAGTGCTCTGCTGCTCTAGACTTCTAAACCTCATACGCTCCGTTGGCTGTACTGTTCTATATTTCCATGCCACAATGCACTTTTCTGCTGCTCTGCACTTCTTTCTGCACCAATCTCCCCTTCTGTCACTGCACTCTCCTGTACTTCCATACTGCTCTATTTTTCTTTCATGTTTGTTTATTTTGAGAGAGAAGGACAGAGTGTGAGCAGGGGAGGGGCAGAGAGAGAGGGAGACACAGAATCTGAAGCAGGCCCCAGGCTCTGAGCTGTCAGCACAGAGCCTGATGTAGGGCTCCAACCTATGAACTGCGAGATCATGACCTAAACTGAAGCCGGACACTTAACCGACTGAGCCACCGGTGTGCCCCTCTGTACTGCTCTATTACTCTGTGCTCTGTAGCATTGTGCTGCTCTGCACTTTTTACTATTATATATGTGTCTCTTCGAATAATCTTTAGTAAGTGATGGAGTGTGAAGTAGTCTCTTGATTCTACAGAGAAAGTAGCTGAAATTCAGGGGACCTGTGTTAGACCCTCTGTGTCATTTAGCTCTGCCCTCTGTGGCTATTTTGCAGTTTGGGAGGTGAACAAGGGCTGTATTCCAGGTCACTGTGAGCCTCAAAGTGGAGGTCAGCAGCCAGGGTTTTGCTTCTAGTTTCTACAGGTACAAAGTGAACAGGGAAGGGAATGAGAGCTTGAAAACATTACAGTTGTATGATTTTCCCATAGACTGAATAGAACCTTTGCTTGTTTTGCTGAGATTAGTGGAAATCTGTAAATTGTTGAGAGCTAGAAACGTGTAACTTCATCTTAGAGCTAAGAGACCTCAGAGTCGTCAGGTTGAACCCTCGTTTACAGAAGTGGGAACGCAGCTTAGGAATGTCAGTGACCTGTCAGGCGGCATACTGCCTGCAGAGTTCAAAGGCCCCCTGTTGGCCCCTACAGGACAGACAATGCTGTGAAGAATCACTGGAACTCCACCATCAAAAGGAAGGTGGACACCGGTGGCTTCCTGAGTGAGTCCAAAGACTGCAAGCCCCCTGTGTACTTGCTGCTGGAGCTTGAGGACAAGGACAGCTTCCAGAGTGCCCGCCCTGTGGAAGACCAGGTGAGGTGGTGGCCTGAGGCCACTCAGCCGCAGGGCTTGGTTCTGGGTTTGTCGGGTTGTGTGTTCATCCAAGACCATCTCATTTAATGCCTGTTCTTTCCTTTTCATCTTACTTTCCTTTCCATCTTACTTAGCCACAGCTGTTCATTAGTTCCTGCCACAAGATCTCATGTGGGCCGCACCTCTCATCAGGGCCTTCCCTTGTCCCAGAATTCTGTGCATACCTGACACCTGTTTGTACACAAGTGAAGTACAATAGAGCAAGCTGACCTACGAAATGGAGGATTGGGTTGAAGAGGTCCTAAACCTCCTTTTGTCCAGCGGCTTCCTTCCTACCTGTTGCTCTTTCCAGGTTTTTCATACAAAAAGCATATTTGCAATGAAAAAAATTAGAGTTATCGAGGTATAATTCACATACAGTAAAATCTTCTGAGTTTAGTGTATAGTTCTTTTTTTATTTTATTTTTTATTTTTAAGAGAGAGAGAGCATGCAAGTGAAGAAGGAGCGGGGGGAGGGAGGGTGAGAGAGAATCCCAAGCACACCCCACACCACCAGGGCAGAGCCTGATGCAGGACTCCAACCCATGAACTGTAAGATCATGACCTGAGCCAAAGTCAGATGCTTAACCGACTGAGCCACCCAATGCCCCTATGCAGTTCTTTTTTTTTAAGTTTTACTTTCTCTTTCCTGATTTTTTTGAGTTTGTTTATTTTTGAGAGCAAGTGAGCGGGGGAG
Source organism: Hyaena hyaena (assembly GCF_003009895.1). NCBI lineage: Eukaryota > Metazoa > Chordata > Mammalia > Carnivora > Hyaenidae > Hyaena > Hyaena hyaena. The sequence goes on from NW_024080943.1 coordinate 600,074, forward strand.
GGGCAGAGAGAGAGGGAGACAGAAAATCCCAAGCAGGCTCTGTGCTGTCAGTGCACAAATATGGTATTGCATTTGCAGTTGCAGAAATGTAACCAGTATGTGGATGTTTATATCTCCTATCCTACACTCTGGAGCAAACCTTTATTGATATTTTTAAGCTATATCTCTAATGATTTATTCTTTTTTTTTTTCTCTTTTAAAAAATGTTTATATATTTATTTTTGAGAGAGAATCCCAAGCAGGCCCTTCACTCTCAGTGTGGGGCCCAATTTGGGGCTTGAATCATAAACCATGATATCATGACCTGAACCAGAGTTGCATGCTTAGCCAGCTGAGCCACTCAGGTACCTGTCCAATGATTTATTCTTTTTTTTATATTTAATGTTTGTATATTTTTGAGAGAGACAGAGCATAAGTGGGGTAGGGGCAGAGAAAGAAGGAGACAGAATCTGAAGCAGGCTCCAGGCTCTGAGCTGTCAGCACGGAGACTGATGTGGGGCTCAAGCTCATAAACCGTGAGATCATGACCTGAGCCGAAATCAGACACTTAACTGACTGAGCCACCCAAGCGCCCGTCTAATGATTTGTTCTTGAAAAATTAAGATTTGGGGCACCTGACTGACTCAGTCTGAAGAGCATGTGACTCCTGATCTCGAGGTCGTGAGTTCAGGCTCCACGTTGGGTATTAGAGATTACACACACACACACACACACACACAAAAACAAACTTAAAAAAATTTGAAGCAAAAGTGTCCAAGAATCAAGATTCAACAATGCTGAGTATGTGGTAGGTAATACTTGCTCTGTACTCTGTTCCAGTCTCTTCTGTGGTGAATGAGTGAATAATCTTATTTTATTTTCTTTATGAGAGGAGAGCATGAGTGGGGAAGGGCCAGAGGGAGAAGGAGGGAGAGGGAGAATTTTAAGTAGGCTCCACGCCCAGTGCAGAGCCTGACTCGTCCTAACATGGGCTTAATCTCACAACTGTGAGTTGATATCAGGAGTTGGACACTTAACCAACTGAGCCACCCAGGCATCCCATAAATAATAATCTTTTTTTTTTTTTTTTTTTTTTACCGCTCCCCTTTCCCTTTTCCTTCCTGCTAGGTAGAAGTTGTGCACCACTCTAGTTTTAGCTCCAGTTCTACGATGCCCTACTGGAGCATTACATAATGTTTTTGCTTCTTTTCTTGATTTTTCAACTTGAGAGAGATTATCTCCTGATTCCCTGGTACAGATGCTCCTGTGGAGTAACAAACAGTAGAGAATGAAAAGTAAATTGACTTCTTCCGGTTTGGACTCCCCACACATCCCCTAACCAGAGGAGTCTACTTCTGACGCTTTCCGGTGTATCTAAGTAATATGTTTCAAGCCTTTTACTTCTGATTGAAGAAGCATACGTTCCACAGAGAGAAACAGTGGGCATCAGCAGATACCAGGTCACCTTTCAGGATAGGGGAAATGGATAGACCTTCCTCAGTCTCTGAAAATCCAACTTGGTTGAAAGTCTGTGTATTGGCTTGGTTTTTGCCCCTGGCACTTTGTGTCTTGCATCTGGAGCGCTGGCCTTGCTGGGCCAGAATGAGCCTAGATCATGACCCTGAGCACCAGAGGTCAGTTCATCTCCAGCATCATTTTCATGGTTCTATTGTGCTGTTTATTTAATTATGGTTATATCTAAGTTTTAAAATTAGAAACAAAACTTTAATGACTGTCCTTGGAGCTAAAATCACTGCTCATGTGCTCGGTTATATCTTTAGGAATTCCTGGAGATGAGTTTAGACACATTCTTGAAAAACTTCTTTTATTTATTTATTTATTTATTTATTTATTTATTTATTTATTTATTTTTCTTGAAAAACTTCTAATATGTTTTGCTAGATTATCTTCCAGAAAAAGATTTGCCTATTAATGTGCTCATGGGACTACGGTCCTGTTCTCCCCACTCACTGGTCAGTACTTACAGTTATAATTCTCGTCCTTGTCCTTCGAAAGCAATGCATGATCATTGTAAAGAGTTACAAACTATAGAATTGAATATTATGGAAGGTGAGCCTGCTAATCTCAACTGTCACAGAGAACCAATATATCGTTTAACGTGTTTGCCAACATTTTTTACTAAGGGCAAAAAGGTTAAAATGAGATTGTTATATTTTACTGCCTTACATGTTTTTTAAACCTTTCCATGTCATTGTGTGTATACAGATCTCTATACCATTCTTGACTCTGTCACGTCTTATAACCTATTGATGAACATGTGTCACCATTTCTGTTCATATGCAGCAATGAACATCATTGTTCAAGTTCTTTGTACATTTACCTGTTTATATGGCTTAGTTTTACAGATGTGGCATGACTGGGTCAAGTGGTATGGACATTCGAGATTTTCATAGGTCTCACCAAATTGCCATTCGAGTGGTGGCACCATTTTATCCCGTCAGCAACACATGGCATTGCCTGTTTTCCCACACTGTTGTCACCACTGGCTGTGATTATATGAAAAAATCTTTGCCAGTTTTATGAGCAACTGTGAAGTATCTTTTGGTTTTGATTTCTTTTACTACTGGTGAGGTTGACCATTTTTCTTTAATGAGTTGCTTTTCACTTCTTTTTTTGTCTTTTTAATAATTTGCAAACTTTTATTTATATATCAAGAATATAACTTTTATCATGTAGTAGCTTCGTTTTCCCAGTTTGGGAAACTTGGAGCTTCCTCATCCCTTCACTTTATAAAAGTGTAGTTTATAGGGGCGCCTGGGTGGCCCAGACGGTTAAGCGTCTGACATCGGCTCAGGTAATGATCTCATGGTTCGTGGGTTCGAGCTCTGCGTCGGACTCTGTGCTGACAGCTAGCTGAGAGCGTGGAGCCTGCTTCGGATTCTGTATCTCCCTCTATCTCTGACACTCCCCTGCTCACGCTGCCTCTCTCTCTCTCTCTCTCTCTCTCAGAAATAGATAAAACATTAAAAAAAAAGTGTAGTTTACAGACAGTAAAATTCACCCTTTTAGTACACAGTTCTGTGAATTTTGACAAATGTAACTACAGTCAAGGTGGAGGGCATTTCCATCACCGCCTAAAATTCCCAAGTCCCCAGCCCTTGGCAACCACTTACCTATTTACTGTCTCTATGTAGTTTTATCTTAGTAAGGATGTCATACAAATGGAATTGTACAGTCTGTACTCTTCTGTGACTGTGTTTGTCAGTGATTTGTTCCTTTTTATTGCTGAGTGATATTCTGTCATGCAGGTACCACTCTATCTGTTTACCAGCTGAGACATGTTGTTTCTAGCTAATATTTACAAATAAAGCTACTATAAGCATCTGTATACAGGATTTTGTGTGAACATGAGTTTTCATTTCTCCTGGGTAAATATCTAGAGGTGGGATTGCTGGGTCATACGTTAAGTGTATTCTGAATTCTATATGAAATCGCCAAGCCATTTTCAATGTGGCTATTTTCTGAAGTGGGATTCCCACATTCGAACCTTTAAATAGTGTTTATGGTATTCTTTCTTTCTCCAGTTGTAGCAGTTATAAGTTTTTAATCGAATCTGATGTTTTGTTTATTTGTTTATTTATTTTGAGAGAGAGCACACCATGCTTATGAGCAGGGAAGGGGCACAGAGAGGAGAGAAAATCCAAAGCAGGTTCTGTGCTGTCAGCGTGGAGCCCAACAGGGGGCTCAGTCTCCCGAAACTGCGAGGTAGATCATGACCTGAGCAGAATCAAGAGTCAGATGCTTAACCAACTGAGCCACTCAGGCACCCCAATCAAATCTGTTCTTATCTGCTTTTCTTTCTTTGCTTGTATCACAAACCATTTCCATCCTGTTCACTTGACAACAATAGTGATAATAGCTACTGTTTAGATTGGGCCCTTTTCATGTCGTTGGATGATTTTCATAACATCCTTGCATGGTAAGCCTTAGTGTCCTCATTTTATTTATTTTATTTAAAAAATTTTTTTAATGTTTTGTTTTGAGAGAGAGAGAGAGAGAGACAACGTGAGCAGGAGAGGATCAGAGAGAGGGAGATACAGACTCTGAAGACAGGTTCCAGTCTCTGAGCTAGCTGTCAGCACAGAGCCCTACGCAGGGCTCAAACCCACAAACCATGAAATCATGACCTGAGCCAAAGTCAGACACTCAACCGACTGAGCCACCCAGGTGCCCCAATTTTCTTGCCTTATTTTACAGGCAAGAAAATTGAATGGGCAGGTCACACAGCTTGCCCAAGATCAGCTAGCAGAAATGGCCAAGCTCTGGTTGAATCCAGAGCCCATGTCCTTTCTCTGATGCCATTGCACCCCTCCCATTGAGACGGGATAGCACTCCTTGCCCTCTGGGATGCCTTGTTAATCACATGCTGTTTTCAAGGCTACACTAAAATCTGCTGGGTTAACGTGTTGGCCTCAGTTCCAAGGTTCTGCCAGGAAAGCTATTGCCATATATGATTTTCCTCTACTTCTTGTCTTTTTTTTTTTTTTTTTGATCACAAAATTAGTATATACTCATTTTCCAAACATTTATTTTGAAATAATATTAAGCATACAGGAATAGTACAAAGAACTCCCATAATACTCTACTAGATTCATTAGTTGTGTGGGGGTTTTCTTCAAGAATTTTTTTTTTTAAGTAATCTCTGTACCCAACATGGGGCTCGAACTTAGAACCTTGAGATCAAGATCAAGATTCACATGCTCCGACTAATCCAGCCAGGCGCCCCTAGATTCATTAGTTTTTAACATTTGCCAGATTTGCTTTATCTGTATACACTTACTGCTTTTTTGTCTGAGCCATTTGAGAAGCCAGTTACATGTACTTAACCTCTCTATCCCTTAATATACTGAATCTGTGTTTCCTAAGAATAAGGACATTTGCTTACATACTCACAGTAGGCTTCTATCCAGTTGAGGGATTTTTAACGCTGAATCAGGACTTTTAACTAATCTACAGTCTATATTCCATTTTCCTGCCCACATTAAAGATAAGACTTTAATTAGTTGTTGTATCTCTTTTGTCTGCTTTTATCTGGAATAGTTCATCAGCCTTTCTTAACCTTTCGTGATGTTCATACCTTTGAAGTATGTTATTTTGTAGACTGCCTCTCAGTTTAGATTCATCTGAGTTTCCTTGTTAGATTCAGATTATGTTTTTTTAAAAATTTGATTAAATTTTTTAAATTAAGTAACCTCTACACCCAATGGGGAGCTCAAACTCCTGACCCTGAGATCAAGAGTCCCGTACTCTACCAACTAAGCCAGCCAGGTGCCCTGGGGTGTGTGATTTTAGGTGGAATACTACATAGTGTGTATCTGATAACTAGAACTCCACAAACAGGGTGCCCTTGTGTCCAACAGGGAAGTCTCGTGACCAACTGGCCCTCAGCGCTTCCTGCCGTGAAGGAAGAGGAAAGCAGTGAGGAGGAGGCCATGGCAGCCTCTACTTCTAAGGGGCAGGGAGCTGTCCCTGCAGACCTGGATGGAGTGCGAACACCAGAGCCCTTGGAAGACTTCCCCAAGCGTGAAGACCAGGAGGGCTCCTCACCAGAAACCAGCCTGCCCTACAAGTGGGTGGTGGAGGCTGCAAACCTCCTCATCCCTGCCGTGGAGTCCAGCCTCTCGGAAGCCCTGGACTTGATCGAGTCGGTAATGTTGGTCACAGCACTTCACAGTGGGCCCAGAGCGTGCACCAGCTGGGCCTGCTCTCGTGGGCAGGCATCCTTTCTGTTCACTCCATCGTTCTGCCAACATATCCTGAGGTGATGCTGAGTGCTTGTCTGGGAGCCAGGGCCTGGGGACACAGATAATTGCTGGGCAGCCCCTGTCCTCAGGGACCTCCTGACTTGTGCTATATGGTGCAGGTGGGGTGGGAGGGCTCCCCAGAGGAGGTGACATTGCACTGAGACCTCCAGGACGGAAAGGGGAGGGTGTTTGAGGTCTGTAACTCAGCATGGGAGAGCACAGTGCTTGAGGCACCACGTATGGGGGCTGGGACTGGGGTGCCGAGGGGTTTCTGGTAACTCAGGCTGCACTAGTTGTGGATCGTACCTCTTGGGAGGGAGCTCCTTAGTGGGGGCTGAACCTCTTGATGTGACATCCTAGCTCTTAGCTGTGTCAGCCAAGCCTGCTGTGTAGAGTGAGTTTCAGGAGGTGATGCAAGAGGCCTGGCAACCAAGGGCAGTGGAGTTCAGGGTAAGGCACCCCACATTCACCTTCCCACTTGGGTTTTCCCATCCACGCTAAGAATAATGATGCTGTTTATGGAACATCTACTAAATGCCAGGCTCTGGCTTTAATGTAGAATCCATACAGTATCCTGTAAGGTATGTCCTTACTCTCTGTTTTGTAGGTAAGACTGAGGCTCAGAGAGGTCAAGTAGTATCCGTACAGTCACACTGCGAGTAAGTGTGGTGGTCTTGACTGTCTTGACCACCTCGTCTCCAGACCTAGCTGCAGGGTCCAGCTGTGGTATCCCCTCCACTCCAAGAAATTTCAGAGTGGCATGAGAGGCAGGTCTAACATGTTCCTCAATATGTTCAATAAATAGCCCTGAGGCTGCGAGTAAGTGTGGTGGTCTTGACTGTCTTGACCACTTCATCTCCAGACCTAGCTGCAGGGTCCAGCTGTGGTGTCCCCTCCACTCCAAGAAATTTCAGAGTGGCATGAGAGGCAGGTCTAACATGTTCCTCAATATGTTCAATAAATAGCCCTGAGGCTGCCGCGTGCAGTCCCTGATTCAGGCCCTAAGGGGAGAGTTGGATGAAAGTTGGTCCACTCCATGCCTGGCACTGTTGGCATTTCATGGTGTTACCTGCCTTCATCCTCAGACTGTTCTGCATCCTCTTCCACTTGGGAGGGGGGGGGAGCTCAGTTTTATTGAGCACTCACTGTATGCCAGGCCAAATGCTTCATTAGTAACTACAGAAGCTGGCATTTCAGTGCCCACTATGTGCCAGGCTCGTTACTTGCTACCTAACATGCATGCTCTTATACAGCGTTTGTGGAAACATTGCTGACTGTTCCCTCAGGCAGTCCTTGTAGGATATGCTTCTGGTCCATTAGAACCATCAGTCTGGGGCCTCCTCAAGGTTGGGGTTTGCTGCTGGGAGTGTGGGGCCTGCAATCAGCGCTGCCCTGAGATGGCCTCCACCCTTAGGAATAACTGCCCAGGTTCCTGTGAGTCCCAAGGACCAGCAGTCACCACAGAGGTCTGGGTCTACTCCGGACCAGACCTCCAGGGACCAAAGTGGAAGGTTCGGTCTCCAGCAGCCCTGTGGGTGGGTTGTAATTTACTGGGCAAAGGAAGAAAGAGCTGGGTATGACTCTTGGAATGCTTCTAGAAACTTAGTGACTTTAGCAGATTGTACACTCTCTGGCCTGGAAGGGAGGAAGGTAATGCTTGCCTGGCAGGATTGTTGTGAGATTGGAGACAACTTAGGTGAAGTGGCCAAGGAGGTGCGATGACTGACAGGTACATGGAGCACAGTGGAGCACATTCTCCAGGAATGTGGCCATGCAGATCAAGACCCTTAAACCCAGTCACACAGCCTCGGGCCTAAGACCCCACTTGTAGGAGTCTCCTTCAAGGAAGTGACCAAAAATGCAGGAGAAGATCCGTATCCAAGATGTTCATGAAGGTGTTAGTTTTACTTTTTTAAAAATTGGAGCGCCTACGTGGCTCAGTTGGTTAAGCCTCTGCCTCTTGGTTTTGGCTCAGGTCATGATCTCACAGTTGGTGAGTTCGAGCCCTGCTCTACACTGACAGCATGGAACCTGCTTGGGATTCTCTGTCTCCCTCTCTTTCTCTACCTCTCCCCCACTTGCTATCTCTCTTAAAATAAATAAATAGACATTTTTTAAAAATAGGGGGGAAATGTCCAACAGAAGAGGGGAATAGTTAAGTAACTGATATTCATATAATGGAATATTTTACAGTCATAAAAAGTGTTATAGAAATTGAAAATGTATTATATAACTGATACTTATTAATAGTAAATATCTAACTCATAGATAATAGAATTAGGTGTTATTATTGTAATTTTAAGTGGAGAAAAAGCAGGATGTAGAAGTGATTTATTCTAAGATTAAAAACATGCAGAATCCTAGCTATCATTTAGGGAGCTGTGTAAGTGGTAAAATGATAAATGCATGATGATGGTAAATAGGTCAGGCAGAGGATGTGAACAAGGGAGGTGGGCCTGGGGCTTCAGTGATTAGGTTTTTATTTCCTAGACTTCTGATGGGTGTCTGAGTTTTCTTTGTGCTTTTTGTATATATTATGTGTTGATTTTTTTTAAAATTGTTCATTTTTTAACTTTGATTCTTTTAATAAGCATATTTTATTAAGCACTTTTAAAAAAAAATGTTTATTTTGAGAGAGAGTAAGCAGGGCAAGGGCAGAGAGAGGGAGAAAGAGAATCCCAAGCAAGGTCTCCACTGTCAGCACAGAGCCTGATGCTGGGCTTGATCTCATGAACTGTAAGATCATAACCTGAGCTGAAATCAAGATTCAGATGCTTAACCAACTGAGCAACTCAGGTGCCCTCGCATTGCTTTTTAAAAAGTAACAGGGGTGTCTGTGTAGCTCGGCCGGTTAGGTGTCTGACTTCGGCTCAGGTCATGATCTCATAGTTCATGGGTTCGAGCCTCATATCAGGCTCTGTGCTGACAGCTCAGAGCCTGGAGCCTGCTTCACTTTATGTGTCTCCGTCTCTCTTTGCCCTGCTTGCACTCTGACTCTCTCTCTCAAAAATAAATAACATTAAGCAAAGAAGAAAATAAAAAAACAGTGAGCAGCCATGTGTGCAATATGACTTTCGGTATGTTTGCAAATAGAGATATACAGATGTAGAGGACTCCTCAAGGAAACACAAGAAAACGTTGGGAAAGCAGAGTGTTGCAGTGATTCCTAACCTCACTCTCTGGGCAGGACCCTGATGCCTGGTGTGACCTGAGTAAATTTGACCTGCCCGAGGAGCCGTCCGCAGAGGGCAGCAGCAGCAGCAGCCCAGTGCAGCCACAGCCAACACAGCAGCAGCAGCAGCAGCAGGCACTGCTGGCCCGCCAGCCTGCTGCCCTGGTGCCCAGTGTGACTGAGTACCGTCTGGACGGCCACACCATCTCAGACCTGAGCCGGAGCAGCCGGGGCGAGCTGATCCCCATTTCTCCCAGCACTGAAGTGGGGGGCTTGGGCACTGGCACACCGCCCTCGGTGCTCAAGCGGCAGAAGAAGCGGCGTGTCGCCCTGTCCCCTGTCACGGAGAACAGCGCTAGCCTGTCCTTCATGGACTCCTGTAACAGCCTCACCCCCAAGAGCACACCTGTCAAGACCCTGCCCTTCTCACCCTCCCAGGTGTGTGGACCCCCACCCTGACTGCTCCCTGGGTTCGGTGTGCAGATTCCCGGTGTCCGGTACAGGGACTGGCACATAAGCAGACGTCATTCAGCACATCTTCACTGAGCACCTGCTGTGTGCCAGGCCCTGTGCTAGGTGCTGGAGATGTAGAGTGAGCAAAAACAGGCCTAGGTCCAGCCTCATGAAGTTTATTCCCTGGTGGGAACACCATTTAACAGGAAAGATGCAAATAAATGTAACACTTGGTATGAAGGAGAAGGCTTACAAGTTTGCGAGGGCATTTAGTCTAGGGGGAAGGGGTCATCTTGAGGGCTTGCTTGGCCAGCAAGGGGGAACTGAGCAAAGAAGAGAACAGACTCAATATTTGCTAGAAGAATCTTTTTAATTGTATACCTGCTCATAGCAGATTTGCTAGCCCTGGGGTGCAAATGTGAGGATGACATAACCATGCCCTTGACGAGGGTGGTGAATACTGAGAGCAGCCTTGTAATTACTTGAATAGAATGGGGTGTGGGAAGTGCTATGGTCATTGAGAGCTTATTGTGTCCTGGATGCTGCTTCTTGGGGCTCTGTAATGAAAGTACTGTTGGGGAGAGCTAAGAAGGGATCCTATCTTCCCTACAGGTCTGGAAGGCCGTTAGAGCTCCCGAGAGAGATGTTTGAGCTGGGTTTTGTCAGCTTGAACAAAGCCCTGGAGATGAGGGAGCAGAGTCTGATGTGAAGTCCAGAGCCAGGGGAAGATGAGGAGGTTGGGGGATGGGGTGGGGGTTTTGGAGGGCTTTAGGTGTGAGTGAGGGGTATGCACTGCCCTGGCAGCCAAGAGGGTGGTGGGGCTCTAGGAGGGTGGACTGGAAGAGCTGGCGAGGGAGGCAGGCTGTGGAGGTCCCATGTCTCCAGACCGGAAGAGGGTGGGCGGAGGCTTTGGATCTCACTACGTCTGGTCCCTGAGCTGTGGGAGAGAGCTAGGCCCAGACGTGGCACATTTTAGGAGACTAACCCCAACATTTGTCCAAGGCTCAAGCCCAGGCCAGTGTTGGGGGCGATTAGTGGTATTTTTCTGTGAGGCCCTGTGTTCATCATGGGTATCCTAACAAAGTACCTAGATCAGGGGGCTTAAATAATAGAAATTTCATCTTCTCATAGTTTTGGAGGCTGAGATTAAGCATTGGCAGGTTCAGGTTTTTTTGGAGGCCTCTCTGGGTTGTAGACAGCTGTCTCCTCCCTGTGTCTTCACATGGTGTCCCTTTGTGTATGTGTCTGTGTCCTGATCTCTTATAATTTCTTACCTCCTTCTCATAGAATTTCTAAGGACACCAGTCATGTTGGATGAGGGCTCACGCTATGGCTTTGTTTCCCCTTAATCATGTCTTTTTGAAGGCTCTGTCTCCAAATGTAGTCACACTCTGAGGTCCTGTAGGTCAGGGTTTCAACGTAGGAATTTGGAGGGGGACAATACACCATTCAGCCCATACATAGCAGGCCTCAAGTAAAGGCATCTGACGAGAGAAGGAAGACGGTGAGCCCTGAGTTGCCCAACAGACAGCCCAGGGTGATGGGAACCCTGCTCAGGGTCACGGACCCAAGGGCTGCACGTGGCCCTGGGTTTCCAGGGACACCTTCAGGGCAGAGACAGAGAGAGTAGTGTCGCAGACTTGGCTCAGATCTGGATTTGAGTCTCTAGCACTCAGCGCAAGAACCTTTACCTCTGTAAGGCCCTGCTTCCTTATCTGTAAAATCAGGTGTCATAATAGCACCTACGTCACAGAAGATCTGTCAAAACTGTAAGACATTCTTGGTGTGAATGCTAAGCCCTGGTGTGAGGAGGTGCTCCCATCACCACGACCATTGTCACTGTCCCCGGTCCACAGGTCATGTAAGAGCTAGTCTTACTTCTGAAAAGGAGCTGCTCTCAGACTGTCAGCTTTCTTTGTCCTGACTGTATGGTCATCAGTGCTGTGAGCACAGGCATGGGGGAGGGGACCTCCCCCAGCATTGCAAAAGCAAAGACTTGGGGCAGTAACAATCCCAGGAGTCTATGCGGTCCTAGCTGATGGGTCTTGTGAGTCTCTTGGTCTTTATTCTGCTCCCAGGTCAGGAGGAGCACTCTGTCAGAGAGCAGGGGGTAGGGGCCTAGGGTCTCACCCCACCCCTGCAGGTTGTCACTTTGTCATGTTTCCATCCACTTCCCTGGCAGTTTCTGAACTTCTGGAACAAACAGGACACACTGGAGCTGGAGAGCCCCTCGCTGACGTCCACCCCCGTGTGCAGCCAGAAGGTGGTCGTCACCACTCCACTGCACCGGGATAAGACACCCCTGCACCAGAAGCATGCTGCGTGAGTGCTGTACCGACCCACCCCTGCCAGCCCAGGAGCTTGGGCCCCACCCTCTCCCCAAGCCAGGACCAGGATCACCTGTAGAGAAACTTCTGAGACTGTTTCAAGAAGGCAGCCTCCTTCTGGCTACCATGCCTCTTGGTTTTTGTCAGGATAGGCTGGGGCTTCATCTTTGTTCTTCCTCATTTTCATTTCTTAATTTGATGATTTTCTAATCTGCAGACTAGCATCCAGATAGCTATGAGAAAAGTTTCCTAATCTTGTGTGAGTTTCCTGTGCAAGTCCATTGTGCTTGAGTAGCCTTCCATGGAGGACAGAAGTGCCTGGTTCTCTCCATCTCTGTGGTGCCCAGTCAGGAGGAGGTCAGGCTAGGAGCTTAGGAAGCTCAGTGTTTCACCTGTACAGGTTGCTTAACCGTGTGCTTTTATGGAAGTGTTTTCACATAAGTGCACTTGCTGTGTCATCCTGACTGAATTCCTGGTGGAGACAGTTGCTTAACTGGTTCTGCTTATTACCTTTGCTGCAGGAGAAGCATTGCCTGATTATTTCCTTAGGAAGCTATAGAATTCAGGAATCCGCTCAGAAATTTTGGCCCTTGTAATGAGACATAATGTCAGGAAAGATTTATGAATCCCCTGGTCAGAAATCAGTCTCTCAGCAGTTGACCTAGAGTTGAACTGATATGTTGCATATAGAGTGCTTCTCTGTTCAGGCCAGAATTTTAAGAATCTAAGACTTTAAGTGGATATGCTGGTGCTGCAGAAGGCACTAATCATTCTGTTTCTTTTTCTTTTCATATGGTTCCTAGTCTGCTGCTGCTGCTCTAGCTTTTCTGTTTTATTTTCCCCCCACATGAAGAAGCATTTCCACTGCTCCTCATTTCTCTATAAATCCATATTTCCTTTTTTCTCTGAAGTCATCTCTTAATGTTGCAGTTTGGTGAATCTGCAAAGTTTGTGTGTCTTAAAAGTTGCTTTAATGTTTGAAAGGTAGTTTTTCTGGGTACAGAACTCTAGGCTGACAGGTTTTTCTTGTGAGTTTTATTTTTATTTATTATTCCTTTGAGTTTTAAAGATGTTCTCCTGTCATCTGGCCTGTACCACTTTATTACTTGTTTGTTTGTTTGTTTGTGTTTTATGAGCGAGAGCTCACAAGAGTGTGGGCCGGAGAAGGGCAGAGAGAATCCCAAACAGGCTCCATGCCCAGTGCTGAGCCCAACGTGGGGCTCAGTCCCACAAACTCTGGGAACATGACTTGAGCCAAAATTAAGAGTCAGACGCTTAGCCACATGAGCCACTCAGGCACCCTTCCCTCTGATATTTTTGCATCATTCTGCCTGCTCTCAGGTGGTCTCCTGTGTGTGCACTAATTAGTGCCCTGCAGAATACTCAGGGAGGCCCATCTGTAGATGTCTGGGGTTCCGTCTTGTGCAGCCCTCTGCTTTCCTTCCGGCGATGCCGTGTTGTGCATGTGTCTTCGACTCAGGGTCCTGCTGGTTTCCCCCAGTGTCTTCCTCTCCCTGAGCTCTGCCCAGGAGCTGTCCTCACCTGTCTCCCATCTCTCGTGTCCCTGTCCTCTGTCTGTCATCTGGTGCCCAGGGTCTTGAAGCCTATTGTGTCATCCACTGTGTGTTGTTACTCTGTTGTTTCAGGCGGGAGAGTAAATCTGGCCATGATGTCCCATTTGGGACAGAAGTGGAGATCTGCTACTTCATCTTTAAATCCAGATTCCTATCACAAAGGACTGTTTGGTTTTCCTCATTTGTCTTTCAGAAATTATTTTTGACATCTGCAAGGTGGCACAATAGGCAGTGGTTGTTTGGACTTCATTCCAAATTTGACTAGTTTCCTTGCCCACTAGTTTTATATCCTACCTTTCCCATTTTTCCCTCATAGAAGTTACGGTTTATTGGAAAGGACAGCTCTTTAACAAATAAGCAGAACGTGCTCAGTATATGGTATTTCCAAATGTGATAGAAACCATGAGGGGGATTATACAGGCCTGGGGAACACAGAGTAAGGGGGGTGGAGTTCTAACTTAGGAAGACGTCAGGGATGGCCCTTTAGGGAAGGGGAGCCATGCAGAATTTGTGAGAGGAATTCAAGGCAGGTTGAACTGCAAATGCAGAGACTCCAGGACAGAAACAAGCTTTTTGTGTTTTAAAGAACAAAAATAAGGCCACTAGGTTTGGAGTGAATCTCGTGTAGAGAATGGTAGATGAGAAGTCTGGGGTCACCAGGGCTGTGTGTGAGTGGGGCTGGGCTGTGTTGAGCAGATCTTACTGGTTCATAAAGCACAAACCTTCTTCACTTCTAAAATGTGGTTATTTTCTGGGTTAGATGGGGTGCTTTTTGAGTTCTTCCCAGAGAAGAGGCTGTGAGCAGGGAGGGCATGAGGCCTGTGCCATCTGATGTCTGGGCTATCTGTGTCCTGATTTTCTACCATAGGAGCTGGATCTAGAAGTCTCAAGGGAGAAGAGCTGTGACCCCAAACCACAGGCTCTGCTTTGTTTTCTTAGGCCTTTATGTTGTGGAGATATCTGACACCCAACTGCTCTTACTCCTTTGTAGCAAATCTTTTCTTTCTCCCTGGATTCTTGCAGGGCTTTGGTGTGGTTGTGGTTTTGGGGTGTGTGTGTGTGTGTGTGTGTGTGTGTGTGTGTGTGTGTGAATTCCTGAAATGTGCCAGCTGCATGTGGGTGTGTTGTCTCTTTATTAACTCCTGCCACCCCCCACCCCGATTTTCAAACTCAAGACTCAAAAAAATGCGCTTTTTTTTTCTTTTCTAATTGTTTCTCTGGAGGTCTGCCCCTTTTCCTTCCACCTGAGGGCCTCCTTCCTACACAGTCTTATTGGTTGCTTGCCATGTCTCTGTCCACCTTCACGTTCCTGTTCATTGCCTTAAGCCACCCAGAACTCTGAGGGCGTATGGTGGGACTGTCTTCTGATTCACCAGTTTGCTCCTGCAGTCTCCCACCTGCTGAGGCCTCTGGCTCACAGAGTGGAATTGTTTTCATCTCAAGTAATCCTGTTTTTCCTTTTTGAGTCGATCTTCCTTGGTGTTCTAACATAGTTCTTGCTGACACTGTGAACTGGAGAGGTTCTAGAGTTTTCTCTTATTTGTTGCAAAAACTCCATGTCCCACAGAGGCTTGGAGTCCTCCCTTTGAACTGCAGTTTGAACTGTGAGATGTTTACATTTGACCATCACTTACTGTCTTCCTTCATCCTTACTGGGCAGGTAGGCAGGGTGTCTGTGTGTCCTGTGTGGGAGATAACAAGGACTTGGGAAGAGAGTAAGTGGATCCCTATCTAACCCCCACCCCTAGGCAGGAAATAAGGATGGTGTACCCTTGTTCCAGCCTTTTATCTCCCCATGGAATGGCTGGCAGGCCGGGGTGGTGGCCAGAGCAGTGGCCCCAGTAGTGGTGTCCGTGTTGGCCTCTGCTCCTGAGTTCCTGACTACCTGGGTGTTTCTCCCGTGCTCTGATGGCCCCAGCAAGGCTGGGGAGTCTGCTGTGGCAGTAACTCTAGCTGACTTGGGTCACACAGCCTCGTGCAGATGGAGAGCTGAAGTTTGCCTGCTGGCGGGCCTGTACCTGCGGCCTGCTGTGGGCCGGTGAGGGGCCTCATCTGGGCCCTCCCCAGTAGCCTTCTCCATCCTTGCCAGAAATTGCACGCTGCTGGGGTCACGGCTGATAGAAGTGTTTTAGTATCTCTGCTTGTGGACGAGGTTTCGGTCTGCTGAAGCATTCTCTCCCCATTTGTATCCCCACTGTGATCATCTTGAGGGGGCTTGGGAAGAGGGTACGCTGAGCGCGTGCATTGGCTTCACCGTCTCGCATCATATGTCTTCCTTTAATAATCCTGCTTCCACATGCTCTCCATGGGGCACGCACTCTCTGGAGAGAGCTTGGGGAAGGGACTTGGTCTTCCTGGGTTATTGCCTCGCTCCCCTGACCTTCTCTCAGTGGGCCTGCAGTGTGGCTACAGGCTTGCCTTGTTTATGAAGAGTCCTCATTTATCGGCTAATGTCAGAGCAACAGTCTCAACCATTCTTCCGCCTGGCTGGGGCTCTAGGGCCCTCTTAGACTATGTCCAGTTCTTTCCTCTTTCTGAGGCTGGCCCTTCCTCTAAGCCCCTGATGAAGACCCTCGGGTGGAAAGGTGGGAGTGAGTGCCATGGGAAGAGATCATGTACCCGGGGCTTCCTCCCTGCTGCCGAGGCCAAAGGTCAGGTAGAGGGACAGTGGGAGTCATGAGCAGCCTGTGGCGGAGTGGCTGGTGTCTGTCCCCTACCCGGTCGCTAAGCCTCCTTCTCTGGCCCTGGCAGGTTTGTAACCCCAGATCAGAAGTACTCCATGGACAACACTCCTCACACGCCGACCCCATTCAAGAATGCCCTGGAGAAGTATGGACCACTAAAGCCCCTGGTATGTGGTGTGGCCAGCGGGGTGTGCACAGTGGGGTTGCTTGGATCCATGCAGCCATGTACGGCTCACAGAGCTCTTCCCCTCTGAGAGCTCACTGGACTCTCCCAACCTCTCAGAGGTTGCAAATGCCTTGATTTTATAAATGGGGGATCTGAGGCTGAGTTGCTTACCAATTCATCAGACATTTTCTGAGCACCTCCAACATGCTGAGTGGGTACTGGCTGGTGCTAGAGACGCAGTGGCACCCTGGTGAAGCTCAGTGTTGGGGGTAGGGGACAACATCAAACACGCTGACAAGTAGCTAGGTACTCCCAGTACATTGTCAGTGCTGGGGAGAAGATGAGCAGGTGCTGGAATGGAGGACGGGCTCATGTGCTGGGGCTGATTGCCCCTCACACTGAAGCCTTTGACTGACTGCATTTTTTTAATAAAACACGGGCAAGCCACTTGTGGGCGGGCATGAGTGGCCAGTGAGGCACCTTCCTGGCCGTGGACAAACTGCCCTTCTCCCTACTCCTCCCAGTGGGATGGTCATGCTTTCCCTGGTGAAAACAGAAAATTGGCACTATGGGCTTTCTGAAACAGAGGCAGGTGTTCTAGAAATGAATGGAAGGTGAGAGAAAGGTTGTAGAAAAGCATTTGGCTTGTGAACAGGGTCTGTGGTGTGTCCCTAACCCCCACTGTGTGGGGACTCTCGTGCTGTGGTCTCCTCGGCTGTGGGATGGTGCTGATGGAGTCAGTGGGCCCAGTGAGGCACTAGTCAGCACTGCCCTCTCTAGTTCAAGTGGGGATACAGTTTCCAGACAGAGACATTGATCAGCCTGCTCTCCAGACAAGCTTGACAAGGCACATCTGACCTTGGCAACCAAAATTAAAGCACGTAGGGGCTTTTAGAATGACTTCTCAGGGTTGCCATCCCCTATGTGTGCTGCTCTTTTCTTTTCCTGTTTGCTGCCGCCTGAGGCCAGAGTGGTTGCCTGGAACCCCATAGGCCCAGGAAGGGGGGATGGAACCAAGAATCCCTGTTAGTGTGGAACAAAGGGGTGAGGGAGTTTGGGCTCGAGCATGTCCAGGTTCTAACTCCATAGCCATGTGACCTTGGGCCAGGCGCTTGATCTCTGAGCCTCCCATTTCTACCTTGTGGAAGATGACAGCTGTTGCACTGGGTTATGTGAGGGCCACTGTGGTGATGTGTGGGTACACTTCCAGCTCATGATGGCTCTTCGTGAGTTAAGGTTAATGTCTGTTTGTCCAAGGTAGGACAATTAATGGTCACGAATGAGTAGGAGGCCAGCATCCTGGCCCTGGGCCTCCTTGCATTGCCTAGGACAGCCCAGGTGTGGATGGGTGCTGTACCCTAGACCTTGGGTGTGGAACCTCACATGGGCTGTCCTGCCCTGCCCCCAGCCCCAGACCCCGCACCTGGAGGAGGACTTGAAGGAGGTGCTGCGTTCTGAGGCTGGCATCGAACTCATCATTGAGGATGAAGTGAGGCCTGAGAAGCAGAAGAGGAAGGCTGGGGTGAGTGGCTGGTAGGGTGGGAGATGCCGTTACTGCCAGCCTGGGCAGCTCAGGCTGAGGAAGGTGGAGCCATGGGGAGGTGGGGAGAGAGAGGGGTGGGGGTAATCTGAGGACACCTGGTAAAAGTGGGGTACTGGGGAAGGTAGAGCTGCAGCCCATACCCTTTGTTCCCCAGAATGGTTATCAGTGAAACTGACCAGGGTGAGGCCCTGGTGCTCGGGACCCTCCTCTCTTCCCCACAGAACTAGCCCCTTACTCATGTAGCATTGTGTTCAGACCCTTCTAAAGTGGGCTCTAGGCTTGGGGAAGTAGATAGAATGGTGATATAGACCCAGACATGGTCACTCCCTCCTGGGGCTCAGGGGGTGGGGGCAGACACCAGACAAACACACCATGACCATCTCAATACATGGCATTAAGGGAGTAGAAGGGACACAGGATTCCAAGGGAAATCTTCAGATGGAGTTGGCCATGCATCTGGGGTGCGGGAGCCACGTGGGGAACATTTGGTTCAGGTGAGGTGGAGAGCTGTCAGGGACACCTGGGTACAGAGTTTCGGGCAGGAGCTGTCCCGGGCCAGCCCAGAAGCCACACACCTGCTGCACCATGTATGTGGATTTCCTGAAAGCATATGGATTCCATGTTCCCCCTTTTTTGTAGATGCTTTCTTCTGGGAGAGGTGGGAAGATGGGAATGTGCCAGAGAGGTGTGTAGGGAAGATGGGTAGTCGGTCTGGAAGGGGCCCACTGGATGAGGGCCTTTGGGTGTGTAGGTTCAGAGAACTTGACCTCGCTATGTCACATGGTGGTTCTGAGCCATGGCAACACCTATTTAGGGCACACTGGTGGGTTAGGGGGTGAGTCAGTCCCAGAGCTCCTCCCTGATATTGGAGCTGACTCTTGACCTGCATATTGGAGGTACATGTGTGGGCTGGGGCATTGCTGTAACAAGCCTGTGTCCCTCGGGTTTTATGTGTCTGTATTCCTTGTTTGCAGGTGGGTATTTTGAGGTATAACTTGGATGGTTACTTCCCAGGCCTATTTAGGGGTGTGTTTAGTATGGTAGAGGCTTGGGAGCTATGCGTGGTCCTTTTGGGAACGAGGAACAGGTTTCTGGATGGAGGTGTTTGTGTCCTTGCTCCCTGTGCTTGCATCTGGCAGGATGGTCTGCCCTAGGTGCTAAATGTGTGATGGGGCCAGGGTCTCCCAGCCTACCTGCACAGCCCACACCCTGCCCCATTCTTCAGCCAGGCGCATGGGTCTGTGATCAGGGCAGATGGGGCAGGCGTCCCCAAGGTGCTGGTGGTGACTCGGGAGGAATCCCAAATGTCTGCCCTGTCTCCCTCCTCCCCACCCCCAGCTGCGGCGGAGCCCCATCAAGAAGGTCCGCAAGTCCCTGGCTCTTGACATCGTGGATGAAGATGTGAAGCTGGTGATGTCCACGCTGCCCAAGGTGCTGTCCTTGGTAAGGGGTCTGAGAGAGAAGCCTGTTCCCCCTGCCATTACCTGCTCCCCTGCCCAGAACTGCAGAGGGTGCCTCTGCCCCACGGAGGATGGAGTCTCCCTGGAGGCCCTCTGCCTTTGGAACCCTTTAGCTGTGAGGGAACTCTGGCAGTGAAGTGGCCCAGTGGTTCTCAGACCAGGCTTCTGGATGTCAGACTCAGCAATGAGGGGCTGATGCAGAAGGAGGGGCTGGGGACCTATCCCCAGCTTCAATCAAGACAGCTCTGCATGTATCTTTCACAGAAAGGTTTATTTGGCAAGAGTTGCACTGCTAGATCCGTGTTTGAAAACCATGGATCTGGGTCCTTAGCACCTTTCATTATATTCTATTTGTGGGAATGACGTGCAGAGGGTCACTGGTGGGCCTTAAGTCACACAGCCAGTTGGTTGGGGCACATCAGCGCTGGGATGGGTGCTCTCCAGTTCCCAAGCTGAGCTCAGGGAGGGGCTGTTGCCAATGCAGAGCCTGTCCCCAGAAAGCTTGCCACACTGTTGATCTCTCTCAGCTGACAGTGGGGTGAGTTGCCCAGTATGATGCAGTGATAGGTGTGGCGAGGGTCATGAGACAAAGGGTTGCTGATCAGATCCTACAGATCTGGGGACTTAGGACCGCTGTAGCCATAGCTCGTGCAGAAAGCATCACTGTGTAGGGAGCCCCACCAGGCTGGGGTCTTAGTGCTGTGTAGCCAGACCTCAACAGGCATCACCTTGGGCATGTAAAATAATTCCTAAAAGGTAAAGTACAGCAAGTAGCTAAGAGCATGAGACTTGGGGTGGAGTGGATTTGATGGAGTCCTGGCACTGGCGACACTGGCTCTTGCTTTCTGGGATCTCTTAGGTTCCCCGAGCCTCAGACCCTTGCCTATCATAAGAGCATCTAGCCCAGCAGACTGTTAGGAGGGTAAAGGTAAAGGTGAAGAGCTGGGAGGCTGGAGGGCCTGGGGGCATTTTGTGCAGCTGTGTGTGTGTGTGCTGGTTGATGCTGGCATCTCTAAATGCCCATGGATGTTTCTGATCCCAGGAGAAACTAGAGCACCCCCTACCCCCCACCCCCCACCTGAGGCTGTGGGGGAGGAACCAGCTTCACGTAAAAGGGACCAGCACTATTGGGCATTTATTAGGTGAAGGTTCCGAAACAGGCACTTTACAGAGAAGTCCCCATCTGGAAGAGGACACTGAGGCTTAGAGAAGTTAATGTCCTGCCCAAGATCCAGCAGTCCAGAGGTGGTGCTGCTGGGATATGACTGGTTTTCTTCCTTCCCACCATACTTGTGGCAGAAGGGTGAGTCTTTGGCTTGGTTTTGATTTCAGCCGACAAATGTCCTATCAAGCTCCTCCAGCCTCTCCGTGCCAGGCATCAAAGAGGAAAACAGCCTACTCAATGAGGGCTTCCTGCAGGCTAAGCCCGAGAAGCACGTGGCGGCCCAGAAGTCCCGAAGCCACTTTCCAACACCTGCCCCTGTGAGTGCTGGCCAAGAATGTGGTATTACCCTTGGGGACTTTGCACAGACCATTGCCTCTGCCTCAGCGCCCTTCTGTGGCTTTATTTGCTTAATTAACGTGTGTGGACATCACACCCTCAGAGAGCCCATGTGGTAGAGGCCTCTCCTGCCCCGAGCCCTTTTATGGTGTGGTCTCACTCATAACCAGGTCATTGTCTCTGTATTTAGTTGCTTACCACATGTCCTCGAAGGCAGGGGCTGCCCTGGCTGCTCGCACCTCAGTGTCTATACGTATGAATCTCTTGCTTGGCTATGGCTTTGCCTCATGAGGAGGCTGGCACCCACAGCCTGGGGAACAGCCATGTTGCTGTGTCCGGCCTCCTTGCTTTACATCTGAGGAAGCCCAGAGACAGGACTGACTTCTCCAGGGCCACCAGGAAGGAGGAGAGAGCACAAGAATACTTGTGGCTTCAAAAGGGAGGAGGGTCATAGAAACGTCCCCCACCCCTCTGGCCAGGCTCACAGCATTCACTGAGAGCATGCTGTCCCTGCCTGGATGATAACTTACTTGCCTCCTCCCAGATGACCAGCGCCTGGAAGATGGTGGCCTGCGGGGGAACCAGGGACCAGCTCTTCATGCAAGAAAAAGCCCGGCAGCTCCTGGGCCGCTTGAAGCCCAGCCACACATCTCGGACCCTCATCTTGTCCTGAGGGGCTTGGTGCTCATTCTTATGTTTACAGGGGGCTGGGGGAACCAAGGTCGGTCTGTGAATTTGAGAATCACACTCAGATGACCACCTGCAGGGAGCCTTCTGCCACCAGCCCCTCCCTAGACTGCTCAGGTGGAGGCAGAGCAGGGCCCCCACTGTCCTGTCTCCGAGTCCAGCTGTGGCTGCGGGCGGTTCCTGGTGCTAACAGAACAAAATCCCACCCCTGGGCCTGCCTGGTCCTCTCCCCAGTGCCACAGGGAGTCCCAGTAGCTTCTCCCAAGTCCTGGTCCTGCCTGGCCTCATCTCAGACCCCTGCTTAGGACGGGGGTTGTGGCCAGCGTGCTGATTCCCTCAACCTGTTAGTACATTTTCTTGAAAGAATAAAATTGCCTTTTTCCTTGTCCTGTCGTTGATTCCATCTTTCTCCTGGACCCTGCTTGTAGTTTCCCAGTCACTGGTTCTCTGGTGACTATTGTTGGGGCTTTGAGGGATGTGGAGACCTGGGTCCTCATCCTCAGAGCATTACTTTGTCTGCACATTTGGATACTCTTCTCCCAGGGGCCCAGTGGTTTGGAGGCAGTTTCATCTGGAGGCACTTCAAAGCTCTGAGGATCTTGACTGTTGGCGGGGAGGGGAGGGTGCATTAGGATCCTGCTTAGCCTTTGGCATGGAGGGCTGACCTGGCCTGCCATGAGCCCAGCCCCCAGGTGAGACCAGTAAAGAAGTGACTGGCAGCTGGGCAGGGCCTCATGGCCACAGTAGCCTTAACATGGCAAGGCCACGGCAGCAGTTGGAGCTTGGGCTGTGGTCTACCCTGATCATGGTGCAGTGGGATGACTAGCACTTGGCTGGAAGCTGGGGATTGAAGAGGGGTGGGTGCCGGGTCTGAAGGTCTAGAGTGGAGAGTGAGTATTCAGCAGTAGGGTTCATGGGGTTTGGCATGTGGCTATCCCTGGGGGCTGGTTTCAGTTCACCACAGGATGGGCAACTGCCTGGGACAGACCCATCTCTACACTCTGCTGCAATGCCTCTGGTTCCAAGGGAGACTTAAAGACAGATCTCTTGCTTGGGACCCTGTCCTCTGACTGACACACTCCTGTCCTGCTGAATTTGCACATGGGGTCTTGTCGTTCAGCATGGCAGAGCCCTCAGGTGACCCCTACCTGGTCACATGCAGTTGTACCCAGTTTGAGCCTGGCTGAGTCCTGCTTCCTGCACCTCCTGTGGCCGAGCCAGATGCTCCAGCCAGTTCCATGGCAGGGCCACATCTGCCACATGCCCCTGTGCCTTTGTAGATTTCCTGGCCTGGACCCCTTCCCCTGCCCCCCACCAACTCCTTCCTTTGGTGACCTGTAGGTCCTAGGCTCCAACACCGAATGTTTCCTTCAGGGCTATCAGCATTGACATGTGACCCTGTGAGGGACCAGGGGACCTTCATATCTAGGGTTCACAGCAACTCAGTTGGTAGGACACCTACATCAAAATCGGATGCAACAAGCCTCTGGGACCACCTGCCCTCCAGTCCTCCCACCCCGGATTTATCATAGGCTCCCGGAGAGCTTTTCCTAGACAGGTGGTGAGTGACTGCACCTGAGTGTGAGGTGGCCTACAACCCACCAGGGGCTTTCTGCCAGTGTCCGCTCCTGGCTGCCTCATCCACCTGTGCCCAGGGCCTGTCCTGAGCATCCCTTCTAGTTGCAAACATGTTAACTTGCCACCTCTGGTGAACTCTGCACTGGAGCTGTTGCTGCTTCACACATTAAATGAACAGGTATCAAATGTCCCCCGTGTGCCTGGCGTGGTTCTGGTGCCGAGGATACGAGAATAAATTCCAAGACGCTTCCAAACAACCTTATTCTCACAGGGTTTATATTCTAGAGGGCATCAGCCAACATCTATGCACAAGCCTGAGGGGCTTTGAAGAAAGAAAGCAGGGGAATAATGAATGGCATTATTCATTCCTTCCTGCTAGGTGGAAGGGAAGGCTTGAGTGAGGAGGCTGAATGCAGCCCCTGGCCACCATGGGACCGCTGCTTGGGCCGGGGCGGGAGCTTATTGCCAGGGTCAGTGCTGAGGGCGTCTCTGTGGTTTGATTGGGAGTGTGGGGCACACATTGCTCCAGTGGGGTCTGCAGCTCGTGGCTGGCCTGGGGAACTTGGCCAACCAGGTTGATCCGGGGCCCAGTGTTTCCTAGGCCCATGTGACAAGCAAGAGGGAGTTGGTTGATGAGGTGCTGAGGTGCCCAGCACCCGAGTTCAGGGAGGGAGTACGGCCGAAGACAGGTGGGAGGGAAAGACGGGGTTCAATTAGGATGGGGGCAGGTGAGTGTTCTGACAAGATCCAGATGGTGGCTCAGTATCTCCTGGCTAACATGGCCTGGGGATAAAGGAGACGCGGTCAGAGGATCAGCGGCTATGAGCAAGGATTCCAGCAACGGCCCTCCAAGAATCACTGCTCTCGGCAGCCACGCCCTTGAGCAGGTCACATGACTCGTGTAGCCCAATGGGAATCTCCTAATTGCCGCTGAGGAATTGTGGGAAAGCCTGCTGAGAGAGGCCGGGATGGCCCGGTGACGTCAGGCGCGTGAGGGAGGACTTCGTGAGCCATCCAGCCTCACCTTATCTGGCCCAGTCCAGAAGAACTGTTCGGCTGACCACGGACTCTTGAGAAATAGGAAATCGGTATTGTTTTAAGTGCCACTGAATTTGGGGTGGTTTGCTGATACGGGCGCTGTTGCAAGGTCTAGATACATCGGTCAGGTGTCCTGGCCTTCACGGAGCAGGCGGCCACAGCCGAGGGTTCAGAGGGTTCAAGCCTGGGCTGGAGCAACACCGGGGGCGGGGTGGAGCAGGGCTTGGCAGTGAGCAGCCCACATGGCAGGCGCGAAGAACTCCCAAGTGCGAAAATGGTGTCCTCGACCCGAGGTTGCTGTCGGGGTCGGGGGCAGGCCAGGACCCCCTGGGAGGAGCGGGGCAGGTGGACATTGTGCGACGCTGTGGGGACTTACGTGTAGCTACAGGGCGTCTGTATGATGTTTGAGATATGTAGTACGGCACTTATTTGCATTTTATATCTCCCCTTTAATGAAGGAAATTGTCTTCTAAGATGCTTTTAATACATTTTTGTCTATTTTTTATTTAAAAAAATTTTTTTTTTCTGAGAGAGAGACAGCGGGAGCAGGGGAGGGTCTGAGAGAGAGGGAGACACAGAATCTGAAGCAGGCTTCAGGCTCCGAGCTAGCTGTCAGCACAGAGCCCGACACGGGGCTCGAACCCACGAACCGTGAGATCATGACCTGAGCCAAAGTCGGTCGCTTAACCGACTGAGCCACGCAGGCGCCCCTCTATTTTTTATTTTTAAAAGCCTCAGATGGAATTCAAGTGACATAGAAGTATATACATTAGAATGCAGAAGTTCCTTCTCATCCATACACACCCATTTTCCTCAAAGGTCACCACCACTAATGGTGTAACACAGTGCTTCCCAGATTCTACCCTGCACCTGAATCACACAGTAGGATCCTGTTAAAATGTAGACTTTGGTCCAGGAGGCTCTCAGGTGGGGCTTGGGTTTCTAATGAGTTCCTAGGTGATGCTGAGTTGGGGACTGCACTTTGGGTAGTAGGGATTCATGGTACTAATCATTCAGTTGATCAAAGTCAATGAGATGTCTGGGGCCATTGCTCTCTTGTCTTCTTCCTGGGTCCCCACAGCATCTCCTAGAGTTACACTCACTCCCCAAGAACTCTGTGTGGCAGATTCAGGGCAGCCCTGGCCATGTGGTTTCCATGGTGATAGCTCCCTGGACCACCTGTTCCTACTTCTCAGGCAGTGGGACATCCACTTGGGAAGGGCCTGTCTAGGTGTAGTTATACCTGTATTGTTCTGGCTTATTGTATGACTCTCCCATTTGCATGTCATGTCCAAGAGAGCAAGGATGATACCTGCCATATTCATGGCTTTATCCCCAGCACTGATTAGTGGCTGGCACATAGTGGGTGCTCAATGAATATTTGTTGAATGAATATGAAAACCAAGGGGGATCAGTGATGCTCTGGCCATTGTTGGGCATTCATGAGCTAAAGATCTCGTGTTGGACTACTTGAGGTGGAGTTGTCCTAAGGAAAGACCTGACTTTCTGCTGTGTGACCAAAGGGCTTGCCCAAAAAGTGTTTGTAGTCCAAGAGTTGTATGTGCATCTTGATAGAGTCCCCTACTTCTTCCATTCCAGTCACCCAGACACAGCCCCTTCAAGAGCCCAGAGGCCCTTCCCAGAGTCATGCCACACCTCTTCCCAGATGCAGGGCTTTGTGTCCCAGTTTGGACCATGTCCCCTCCATTGTCACCTGTGCTGAGAGGTACCCAGGGATTAAAGTGACCCTGAAGACCTGATCCACAGTCTCCGCTCATGACTGATAATCCCAGATCCCTCTACATACCAGACTTGGTTTTGTTCTCTTCTTATTGTGGTTTAAAGCATACCAAAGTTTACCATCTTAACCTTTCTTAAGTATACAGTTCAACCATGTTAACTATATGCACGTGTCAGTTCAGATACCTAGGATTTTTTCAGCTTCCGAAATTGAAACTATACCCATTAACTCATTTCCCCCTTCCCCAGTCCCTGGAAACCACCATTCTACCTTCCATTTCTATGAATTTGACTACTTTATCTTGTGTAAAGTGGAATCATACTGTTTTGTGACAGCTGATTTAACTTCGCATAATATCCTTAAGGTTCATCCCTGTTGTAGCTTGTATCAGAATTTCCTTCCTTTAAAAAACTCTTAAAAATATATTTTTAACTTTATTTATTTATTTTAAGAGAGAGAGAGAGAGCACGCACAAGTGGGGAAGGGACAGAGAGAGAGAGAGAGAGAGAGGGAGAGAATCCTAGGCAGGCTCTGCACCACCACTGCAGAACCTGATGCAGGGCTTGGACTCACAAACTGGACTCAAAACCATGACCTGAGCTGAAGTCTGATGCTTAGCCGACTGAGCCACCCAGACACCACAGAATTTTCTTCCTTTTTAAGGCTGAATAATATTCCACTGCATGTATAGACCACATTTTACTTACCCATTCATCTTTCTGTGAATGGACACAAGGTTTCTTCCACCTCTTGTGAATAATGCTATCAACATAGGTGTGTAGATCCTGCTTTCAGGCCTTTTGGTAGGATTGATGCAACATATGGTAATCCTATTAAAAAATTTTTTTTAAGTTTATTTATTTTTGAGAGAGAGAGAAACAAAGTGTGAGTTGGGGAGGGGCAGAGAGAGAGATGGAGACAGAATTTGAAGCAGGTTCCAGGCTCTGAGCTGTTAGCACAGAGCCTGATGTGGGACTGAAACTTGCTAACCGCGAGATCATGACCTGAGCCGAAGTCGTACACTTAACTGACTGGGCCACCCAGCAATCCCAGTAATCCTATTTTTAATTTTAGTTGTTTATATTTTGTTTCACTTAGGCTTTTGTACTTCCAGGAAAAGCTGTGTGCTGGGCTCTTAGAGCTTTTGCAATGATGCTGGACTCTGTCACCACCTGGTGGCCTTTGGTATTTTTGCAGCAGCAGGTAAAGTGGGCCATAGAAGTTTTTTAGGTCTTGGAAAAGTCCTTGTAACATTTTTCTGTTTTTCAGGACTCCCCTTCAGCATTTGCATCAAGCAGTTGTGTGGCCTTTGCTTGAACACCTCCACTGATTGGGAGAGGTGACTTTATTACTTTTCAGCTAGCTCCATTGTTGGACACAGTTGTGAATATTCTTTATCTGGAGGAAAAAACCTTCTCCCTTTATAATATCAAATAGGAATAACTAAGGCACATGGGCAGATGGTTTGTGGGGAAATTAGGGTACCAGGAAAGGTAGTTGAAAGGCCAGGATTAGCTTGAGAGTCTGACTGCCAAAATTAGTCACTTTCTCAGCAGACCTTAGCATGAATCTATCCTGTCCTGTTTCCACAGATCACCAAGTCTCTGATTTAGAAATTATAGTGGTTCAGCATCCTCTAAAGATGGGTTTTATGTTTTCATCTTAGGCAGTATGTGTTTTAAAGTAATTAAAGCTGATTGGGACACCTGTGTGGCTCAGATAGTTAAGCATCTGACTCTTCATCTTAGTTCGGGTCTTGATCTCACAGTTGTGAGTTCAAGCCCTGCATTGGGCTCCATGCTGGGCATGGAGCCTACTTAATAATAAACAAAGTAATTAAAGCCAAGTTTCGATATGAGCTAAGAATGAAACTTTTCCCTGATGTAGACCAGTGTAGCTGTTCAGGATGAAGGTGTTTTACATGTATGTTAACTAAGGCTGCCCTGTAGGTATCTAGGTTAAAGTATGTACCAACGGGACAGTCTGATAAGAACTGATGTAAAGCCTGATTTGCAAGTGCATCTTCAGAAAGGCACAGTTGAGAATATGTCTGTCCCCTCTCTGAGAAGGAGTCCATGCATCCTGCCCAGTGGGCAGCCTGGCTTGGTATACAGTAGGTGCTCAGTAAATGTCTTATTCTGCCATGAAGTATTGTGGCAGTGAGAAAGGCCTTAGGCAGCTAGGACCAGAGGGGTGGGGGAAGCTTTGTCATTTTTTAGTGTTGATTTCTATCTTAATTGTCCTGTGGTCAGAGAACATAGCCTGGTTTCAAATCTTTGAAATTTGTTGGAACTTATTTTATGGTCAAGCATATAATCAATTTTGTAAATGTTCCTCCTGAGTCTTCTGAAATGAATGTATAGTCTGCAGGCATTGGGGGCAGTGTCCCATTTTTGTCATATGCTAATCCTATTGTTCACATGTCCAATATCCTGGGTTTTTTTGTCTGCTTTTTGTAAACCTAGATGAGTCAACTTCCAAATGATGCACGTTAAGAATGTTGTTTCAAGCAGCTGAATGTTGCGGGGCGGAGGGGTGGTGGTGGTTGTTGCTCAGAATTATTATATGACAACTAGCTGATACACAAGGTAAACTTGTGTTCACTAGAAAAAGCCCTAGAAAATGGACAGTGCAGCCTGGGCTCAACTGGGTGGAGGAAGAACTTAGGAAACCTGGAGTTTCCAGAACTGGGCAGGAATTGAGTGGGATGAAGGCTTCTGGAATCCAGAGCCATATGACTATGTCTTGATTGTTCCCCAGGACATCGGGCAAGCTTTCCAGGGCTCTTCTGACTTTAGATCAGACAGACCTGGATGTGAATCCCAGCCTGGCTGTTACTGGCTATGTCTCTTCCCTGCTCTGAGCCTTAGAGTCCTCATGATAAAATGGGGGACATTCCTTAACCTTTCACATTGTTGAAGGAGCTGGAGAGACATTGTTGAAGGAGCTGGAGAGAACACTGGCACACTTCTGGGGCTCAGGAAATAAGGGCTCTTTATGATGTTACTACAGAACGTTTTCTCATTCCTTTCTCATGCTTAAGAAACCATGCAGAGGAGGAGTTCGTACCCATGCTTCAGTGGGGTGCTCCAAGGGGAAGTTACCAGGTTGGGGCTGGGGCAGGGCTTGAGCCACTCTTGCTTGCAGGCTCATACTTTAGTGTCCCTTGTTCTGTGTCATTGTCTGCTTCAGAATTCTCAGCCAGAGAAGCAGAGTGGTGCAGGAGAGTGTTAGGTATGGGTTCAGTTTTTAAAGACTTTCCATAAAAGTTCAGCCTACAGGCAGCAAAGTGCACAAATCCCAATGTACAGCTGGATGGGTCTTCACAAAGTAAACACAGGCATGTAACCACCACCCACGTCAAGAAATAGAACATGATGAGCACCCCAGAAACTCCCTCTCCACCCTGCCAGGGGTAACCACCATCGTGACTTCAAGCACCATAGATTTATTTTATTTTGCCTTTTTAGAAGAAAGCGAGTATGTGTGAGCAGGGGAGAGGCACAGGGGGAGGGGGACAGAGGATCTGAAACCAGCTCTGTGTTAATAAGAACCTGATGAGGGGCTCAAACTCCTGAGCTGTGAGATCATGATCTAAGCTGAAGTTGGACACTTAACTGACTGAGCCATCCAGATACCCTTGTCTAGCCTTTTTAAAATTTTATTTTTATTTTTATTTATTTATTTTTAAAGATTTTATGTTTAAGTAATCTCTACCCACAATGTGGATCTTAAATGCGCAACCTGGAGATCAGGAGTCAAATGCTGTACAGACTGAGCCAGCCACATGCCCCTGTTTTGCCTCTTTTTAAATTTCTTTTTATTATTATCATTTTTTAATTTTAGAGAGATGGAGCACAAGTGGGGGAGAGAGGGGCAGAGGGGGAGAGAGAATCTAAAGCATGGCCCCAGTCTCAGCATGGAGCTCGATGCGGGACTCGTCCTCAACCTCTGCGGAAATCAAGAGTTGCCACTCAACCTACTGAACTACGCAGGTGCCGCTTGCCTTTTACTTATCTATCTATCTATCTATCTATCTATCTATCTATCTAAAACATTGTGGAAACTGAATTTCATATACATAATATTTACCTGTGTTGATTTGTGTAGTTACAATTTGTTTACTCTCATGACTGTATATTATTCCATTATATGACTTTTGCACAATTTACCCATTCTCGTGAAGGGCTGGGGAAAGTTTCTGGATTGGCTGTTATAAATAGAGCTGTTATGAACAGCTTGTCCTAACCTTTTCGTGAGCTCATATACACATTTCTGGTTTATACATATCTAGGAGTGGGGATGGGTTTAAATTCATGAGGCCACTTGCCACTTACAAGCTTTGTGAACAAATGCAGGTTATTTAGCTTCTCTGAGTCTCATTTTACATGTCTATATACTGGAAATAGAAATAGTTGCCCCTCTGTGTTGTGGCTAGGCCTTCATGAAACAGTACAAGGCACTTGGCTCAAATGGAGCAACCCCTTTCATTTCCTTCTCACTCTGCCCTAGGACAAGGCTCTGCTGCGAGGCTCCCCATTTGCCAGGAATCCTTGACACGAAACCTGGGAACCTTATCCACTGCCCGGGGCTTGTGAATAAATTTTCCCCAGCCACGGGCTCTCCTCTGTGATTCAGCCACAGGTGTCCGGCCCAGCACTGGCTTGCTGTGGTCGCCACCACTGCTAACAAATGTTTTTATGATGGTCTCAGTAAGAGTGTGCTTTGCAGCCAGTGTTCTTTAGAGACTGGCCCAATAGAGGCAAGGAGTGAGGACTGGGGGCAGGGAACAGCTAGCTGGCTGCGATCCAGCCCAGGCGTTTAGAACAGACATTCATTTCTTGCCTGGTCTTTCTTCCCTGATGTCCAGGCAGAAGTTTTTCTTAAGCCCTTGTATTCCTTAACTTTTCCTGAAACCCCTCAAGTCAGGCCATGAGGGTCACTGGCCAGTGGGGGAATTGCCTACAGGGAGCTCTGTTATCATAGAACTGACTTCTGTCTCTGTGTAATGGCAGCCTGGAGCATTGTGTTGGGAAAGATTCTGAAGGTATTGTCCAGGCTCAGGAAAATGTGCTGTGATTGGTTCATTATGTCTGTTATATGCATGGGAGGTGGTGGCAGCGGCATACATTTCATGTATTTACCTCTATCTTTGGCTTAAAGGTATTGGTTAGTTCTGCTCAGAATAGACATGTATTTGATTCAGAGTGGTAAATGGAATGTTATTAAATAGGTGAATTAAGTCTATTTTTATTTATCTGATTATTGACATATTTGGATTCATTTCTACCAGTATATTTTGTGTTTTCACTATTATAGTTTTCCCCCTTTCTTTTTTAAGTTTATGTTTATTTATTTTGAGAGAGATAGAAGCAGAGAGGGGAGGGGCAGAAAGAGAGGGAGACAGAATCCCAAGTAGACTGCACTGTCAGTGCAGAGCCCAATGTGAAATCATTGTGCTTGAAATCATGAACCGTGAGATCATGACCTGAGCCAAAATCAAGACTCCGACACTCAACCGACTGCGCCACCCAGGTGCCTCCTCCCCTTTCTTTTCTTTGTTGAATTTACAAAGTTTTTTTTTCTTTATTTTTGAGAGAGAGAGCGAGCATGTGAGAGCAGAGGAGGAGCAGAGAGAACGAGAGACAGAGGATCTGAAGCAGGCTCTGTGCTGTCAGTGATGTCAGAGCCTGATGTAGGGCTCGAACTCCCAGACCATGAAATCAGGAGCTGAGCCAAAGTTGGATGCTTTACTGACTGAGCCACCCAGTCGCCCTGAATTTATAAAGTTTTCTGTGATCTCCTGGTCTGTTTTTTCCTCTTGCCTGGTTTGAATCATATAAAAAATATTTCTCTTATTTTAGAGGCTATTTAAAAAATTTTAATACACATATTTGTTACTATTTCTCTCCTTCTAAACAATGTTCTTTCTTGGCCTATTTTCTTTTTTTCTTTTTATAAAAAAGTTTTTAATGTTTATTTATTTTTGAGAGAGAGACAGAGTGGAGCAGGCAAGGAGTAGAAAGAGACACACACAGAATCTGAAGCAGGCTCCAGATAGCACAGAGCCCAATGCAGGGCTTGAATTCATGAACCTTGAGATCATGACCTGAGTTCAAGTCTGATGCTTATCTGACTGAGCCACCCAGGCGCCCTTTCCCTGGCCTATTTTCATTGAAAAGTTTTATCATTTTAAATGCAAAATTGATGATTTTCTCAGTTGATTAACTTTGTGTATGTATTTTATAAATTCACTTACTTATCTTGTTTCTCTTACCCCATTACATTTTCTTTTTGCTAAATAATACCACCGTTTCTGCTACTAGAAGGTGGCATTAGTCAGGAGCTTGCTACATACTGTACTGGTAATCCTACATGTCATCCCTTAATCCTCTGCACAGTCCTAGGAGTTTGTCATCCCTACCTTGTGGATGAAGAAACAGAATCACAGAAAGGGTGGGGTATCACCAAGGTCTCACGTTAGTAAGAAGTGAGGCTGGGCTTCATCCTGGCTATTGTGTTGCTCTTTGCTCTGTGTGCATTTGCATTTTTTGTTTTGAATTCATTTTAGATTTACAGAAAATTTGCAAAGATAGTACAAAGAGTTCCCATGTACCTTCCACCCAGTTTTTCCTAATGTTAACATCTTCTAAGAGCATGGTACATTTAGCTAAACTAAGAAATTCACATCAGTACCATACTAGTAACTAAACTACAGACTTTCTTTGGATTTTACCAAGTTTTTTTACTCATGCCTTTGTCTTTTCCAGCATCCAATCTGGGATCCCACATTGCATTTTAGTATATGTATGTGTATTTAAAAATATTTTTGGAATGGAAGACTTCAAATTTATATCAAAATGGAGAGAAGTAAAATTTGTCTATCACTCAGCTTCACCAATGATTAATTCATGACCAATTTGTTTCATTCACACCCCAAACCAAGTTACTTTTCTCTTCTTGGTCCTGGTGGCCTGTAGTTTACATCTGTGTGCCCTACACATCCCCTTCTTATTTCATCTGCTTCCTGTATGACAGTTCTCTAATTCATGCACTTTATGAATCATGGACTTTCTAGGGCCAACAATTAGAACAACTTCTTTTTCTCCTTCTCCTTCTCCTTCTCCTTCTCCTTCTCCTTCTTCTTTTCTTCTTCTTCTTCTTTTCTTCTTCTTCTTCTTCTTCTTCTTCTTCTTCTTCTTCTTTCTTCTTTCTTCTTTCTTCTTTCTTCTTTCTTCTTGGAAGAAGAAATCTTTATTTCCCACTTCATAGAAAGAATTGAGGGGCCCAGGGTTGGCAAAGTTATGATTACTTAAAAATAACTTAGCAGTTAAGATTTCCTCCTGAAAAACTTTAAAAAGACTTCAGTCTTTTGCTGTTTTAAAAGATGTGTATTTTAATTTTTTGGCCAGATAATATATTCACATGTATTTACCTGTAAAAGGTACTGAAGGGTTGGTTGCAGGCAGCGCTCTGTGGCAGATGGTTGAAATTGACTAACACACTATGAACTTGCTACAGCAAGAAGGTCTAACCTATTCAGGTGTTTTCTCCTTGTGAGACCAGCTGTTGCATAGGCTTAACCAGGGTTGGCAGCTGTCGCTAAAGTGCATTGAGATATGCCCTTGTACAGACTCATGAGGGGGGAAGAGAGGGGTGAGGAGTACCCACCTTTACAGACTTCTGAGGCATCCCACTTCATTTCAGTCTTCCCTAACAATTAATACCTCTACTGTTTGGGGACAGTCCATTCTTTTTTTTTTTTTAAGTTACTTATTTATTTTGAGAGAGACAGAGAGGGAGAGAGTACAAGTGGGGCAGGAGCAGAGAGAGAGGGGGACAGAGGGACAGAGGATCCAAAATAGGCTCTGTGCTGACAGCAGAGAGCCCAGTGTTGGGCTTGAACTCATGAACTTTGAGATCATGACCTGAGCCGAAGTTCGCACTTAACCAACTAAGCTACCTAGGCACCCCTGGGACATCCCATTCTTGGCATGAATTTCTTACATATGAAAAGCAGCAGATGAACTTGATCTGTGAATCTTCTTAGAATTGTAGGTAGCATTGGGTTGGTATATGGTTTTCTGAGGGATGGTTCCAAACCAAAACGGGACAGGTTTTTGTTTTGTTTTGTTTTGTTTTAATTTTTTTAATGTTTTATTTATTTCTAGGAGAGCGAGAGAGAGACAGCGTGAGCAGGGGAGGGTCAGAGAGAGAGGGAGACACAGACTCTGAAACAGGCTCCAGGCTCTGAGCTGGCAGTCAGCACAGAGCCCGACGCGGGGCCCGAACCCACGAACCGCGAGATCATGACCTAAGCGAAAGTCGGACGCTTAACCGACTAAGCCACCCAGGCACCCCTAAAGATTTTTTTTTAAGTTTATTTATTTAAAAAAATTTTTTAATGTTTGTTTATTTTTGAAAGACAGAGTACAAGCAGGGGAGAGGCAGGGACAGAGGGAGACACAGAATCCAAAGCAGGCTCCATGCTCTGAACTGTCAGCACAGACCCTGGCATGGTGCTCAAATCCACAAACCGGTGCTCAAACTCACAAACTGTGAAATCATGATCTAAGCCAAAGTTGGCCACTTAACCAACTGAGCCACCCACGTGCCCCTATTTATTTATTTTGAGAGACAGAGAGTGCGAGTCAGGGAGGAGAGAGGAAAAGGAGAATATCAGGCAGGCTCTGTGCTGTCAGTGCAGGGCCTCACATGGGGCTTGATCTCGTGAGATCAATGACCTGAGCAGAGATCAATAGCCAGATGCTTAACCAGCTGAGCCCTCAGGCACCCCAAGAGTTGATAAGTTTCTAGGGAAGAGACTAACAAGGAATCCGATAGGAGACATAGTAGGCTTTGTAGGTGGACACCTGTTGTATGTATCCTTGAGAGAAATTTATGCAAACATAAGCACATACTTACGTTTCTCTCCCACAGCTCTGCAAAAATGGTAGCATAATATACAGAATGTTCTGGATTTGGCTTTTATCAGTTAGACCAGGGATTGGCAAACTATGTCCTACAGGCCAAATCTAGCCTGTTACCAGTTTCTAGAAATAGTTTTATTAGAACCTCATTTATTTGTCTACATATTGTCTGTGGCTGCTCAATGCCACTAAGGCAGAGCTGAACAGCTGTGACAGAGAACATGTGGTTTATAAAGCCTAAAATGTTTGTTCTCTGGCCTTTTAGAGAAAACGCTTGCTGGTGTCTGAGTGAGACACTGTTTTAGCCTTTCTAAACCAGTATGTAAAGGGCTTCCTCACCCTTTCTCATGACGGCATACTATTTCTGTATATGGCTGCACCGTAATTCACTTACTCAAACCCTCCCGCAAGGGGTATTTGGATCATTTCTGACTGATATTTACTGGCACAAATAACATGAAGTGGGGTAACCTGGTACTCACCTCCCTCTCCGCAAGTGCGAATGAATGCATTTACAGGCTGAATTCCTAGAAGTGGAATTGCTCCATCAAAGCAGAGCACACTGGTCATTTTTACAGCTTACTGTCAAATTGCTCTCCACAGAGATTTACCCCCTTACATTCTCACCAGTGTTATGAAAGTGCCTGTTTGCCCCATCTTTGCCAGCAGAATGTCCTGCCTGCTTTTAGATCTTTACCAACTGCTACATGAAAAACAAGGTTTCCCAGGGTGGCTCACTTTGCACACTTTTATTCTGGTGAGTTGCATCTCCTTTCCAGCATTTAAGAGGCAAGTGCTCCTCTCTGCTGCTGGTGGTTTGCCCTCCCGGTCTGAGAGTCTTCTGGGGGGGGGGGGGGTCAGGCATGGGGGATGGACCTCTCTTTCTCTGACTCTCTTATGTCGCTTTCACATACAAGCTTTTGGGGAACAAAGGTTTTAAGGACAAACATGGGAGAGCAGTTAGTGCTGTCGACATTCCAGACGTCAGAACTGGGGAAGCAAGAGGGCTCTGGAGGGAGATTTCCACTCTGCTCTGAACTTGGAATGCTAATTTTCAGGGGGTGCAGGCTGTCATCTTCCTCTACTGTGCTTCTGTTGATACAGGCAGCTTCATGCTCCTCCAGCTCTTTGATGGGGACCACGTGGCAGGCGTTGTATTTGCAGCTGGCCATCTTTTTGGCTTTCTTGGGGTTCTTTCTCCTGCAGGATGCCAGGTGGTACTGAAATCGACTGAGTGGGACTCGGTGGTGAGGGTTGTAAGGGCAGATTTCTAAGGCTTCTGGCTCCATGAGAACTTGTTCTTGAGGCAAAGTAGCTCACTTCCCAGAGTCAAAATGCGACGCCCCTGTTGGAAAAGCCCTTGGTAAGGAGGACGGAGCTGTCCTCTGCCCAGAGTTGGTCCTTAGAACTCTGTTGGCCAAAGTCTTAACAGCTCCTGTTTCTGGGGCTCTGTGACCACGAATGGTGGGTTAGGAGAGGGACAAGGAGCTGTCAGGGACGGCTGCACAGAGAGCAGAGTTACACAGAAGAACCGATTAAAGCACATGCGAGAGCCCGAAAACCACAGCAGCCCCGCGGGAAGGTACAGAGGGTACATGCCAGCTCGCCTTGATTCCCAGAGGTACTCTGTGTGATGTCGGGGCGCAGTCATGAATGGTCACAATGGGCAGCTTGAGTCATCAATGAAGGGCCACTTGTTGTCCATCACTTTCAAGAGGCAGGGTAGCTTTGGGAAAAGCTGTTGTTCAGAATTATTGGTGACATGTCTCTTGTCATTTAACTGTTTCTAAACTTAGATGTTTAATGTAATTCCTGATATATTTGAGTTTAAATCTATTATATTTGTGCTTCCTGACCTATTCTTTGGTTTATTTTTTTCTCTCTTCTTTTCTAATTTTAGACAGTTTAAAAAATTGTTTCCATTTCCCCCATGATTTTGTAAGTTACACATTCTCTAATCAAAAATGGTTACTTTACAAATTAAAACATTCATAAATAACTTAGCTAGGTTTAAAGTTCATAAAAGTTTCATCCTCTTTCCAAATAATACAGGACTTTCTCTACATTTACTTCCCTCTTGACTTATTATGTTATCATTGTAAGTCTAATTAAAAAAAGTTGCCCAGATGGGATTGCTGTTGTCATTTCACACAGTCCAAGTTTGTTGACACTTGTCCTCATGTTGACTTGTCTCTGCTGCTTGTATTTCAGACCTGCCACCTGGGATCACTTGGTTTCCATTAGAGGTTTGCCTTTTAGAATGTTCTCCTGATGAACTCTTTTGGTTTTGTTTGTCTGAAATTGTCTTTATCTTATCCTCCTCCTTGAAGGATAGCTTTGTGGAGTATGGTTGTGCTATTTTCCTTTCTTCACTGAAGCAGAGTTCAGTTTCTTCCGGCTTCCACTAGAGTTGAGGATTCAGAATTCCACCACTACCTAACTTCTTGTGAAGGCAATCTGTTTCTTTTCATATGTCTCTTTTAAAGAACTTTTATCTTTGGTTTTTCTGTAGTTTCACTATGATGTTGACATGTGGTTCTCTTTGTTAATTTATTCTTTGTTTTTGCTTTTAGATTTCTGGAATCTGTGGATTAGTGTCTTTCATTAATTTTAGAAAATGTTCAGCCATTGTCTCTTCAAATACTGTTTCTACCTTATTCTCGTACTTCCACCGATACATGATACATGTCACTTCCACCAACATTTCATTGTCCAGAGTGAGTCTCCTGGCCACACCACACTCATGGTCAAAGAGATACAGTCCTGTTGGGTCCCCAGGAGGAGGAGAATAGGGACTTTGTCAAGAGTCCTAAGAGGTACCCGGCCAGCTCAGTCTGTGGAGTGTGTGACTCTTGATCTCAGGGTTGTGGGCTCGAGCCCCATGTTGGGTATAGAGATTACTTAAAAATAAAATCTTAAAAACAAGTCCTAAGAACATCCTGTGTCTCTGTCACCAATATTTGTTTACCTTTTCTCCACACACACAGAACATACTCCCTCCATCTCCAAGGTAGAAAAACCCAAAGTCCTAGTTTAGAGCAGGGAGAAAAACACCTTGGTCAGTATTCGCCGGGAGCTGCTTGCGTCTGGCAGGAACTTATTCTAGAATGCTGGGCATTCTAGTGCTTCCAACCAACCTGCTGCTGTGAGGAAATGAGGGGCTCGGAGAGTCATCCTCACAGTATCCCCATTCCTCCCCATCCCCCTAGGATTAGCTCCTGGTATACTTTGCTGAGAAGGTGTCCTTGGTAAATTGTAACTTTCATTCCATTTATGAGACCAAGTGCCCATTTTCTGCAAGCCTGCAACCAGTATTGGAGGAGATGTGACACTGGCCCTGCGGGGAGTTAACAGGTGCTTTCTATACCCCAAAGAGCATCTGCTCTTCCATACCCCAAAGCCTGGCACGGTGTTTGTGGGTGATGCTGACAGTGCTTTCTCAGTTCTTAGTCCCATAGCCTTTTTCATGCTTATGACCAGGGCTGACCCAGGCACTGAGTAATTCAGGCATGTGTAAGTCTGCAAATGGAGATGATAATGAAAGCACTTCACCCGTCATTGAAATCCACATAATAAGGAATAGGGCATTAGCTATCTCAGCCTTCTTTGTGGCCAAGTACCCATTAGTGTGGCAGGCCAGCATTTAGTCCATTATGGAGAGAGCGAAGGCTGGGCTTGATAATGCTTCTAATGGACATCTTGAATGGTCCGCAAGCCTACAGCCTTCTCCCAGCATCTACTCTGAGCCTGGGACCTGACAGGTTGCTCACCATGGAAACTTGAAGGGAGCAAGGGATGCAGACACACCTATCTAAGCGGCACTTCCCTGGGCCTGTCTGCACCTAGGTGACCAATAATGCAAGTGAGGTCAGATTCTGCTCATTACCCTCCCGCACTTACCATCTTGAGAGGTGCTACCGACAGATGGTAATGCAGGCGTGGAGAGAGAAGGTCACGGAGCATGCAGGAATAATGTTTTCTGAAAATGAACAGTTGTGTGTTTTGGCCAGCCAAGTCAGCACTTGTCATTATGGGGTGGGATGGAGCCATTAGCGGATTAGAGTCACAAGCTTGGAGAGTCGTCTTGCATCAAGACTGGCTTCTCTCCCAGGGCTGGCGTCCCTTCCAGAGCATCCCTGGAGGATGGTCATATGGCGACAGGGAGGTCCCTACTCCGTAGAGAATTTTGCTGTGGGTTTCTTATGCGGAGCCTAGCTGAGTGCCCTCCTCATACCCCTTAGCATCTCAGTGTGAACTCTGTGCCCTCCGCTCTGGGAATATCCTCCAGGACATAGGGATATCCCAGACATGCCAAACTCATGTCATGTGTATGTGGCGCTGGGGTGTGTTCACTCCATTTCTGGCTCCCAGTGTCTCCCTGCATGTCCAGGAGACAGATGTGGACAGTCTACATAGCCCCTCTGAGCACCTGGGTTCTGGCCCTGGGACTTCCCCTACGCTGCCCTCTGCCTGCTGCTTCTTGCTCAAGGCTGCCCTGGTCTCGGCCCACCGGGTTCCTGCTAGCCCCTTTGACTTGAGGACTTTATTGTGAAAACCCTCTCTGTTGTGTGGTGCAGTACTGCTCAAACTGTAACATGCACACGAATCGCTCGGGGTCTTGTTAAGATGCCAGGCTGGGTGAAGGTTTTGGTTCTCTCTGTCAGGTTTATGTGTCAGGGCTGTGCTAGATTTGTAGATGAGTTGGAGCACATTTTATATTTTTCTGCTTTCTGGGTAAACAGCCTAGGAACATTATTGGAAAGTTTGAAAGAACTGCCTTCTAAACTCTCTTGACACCTACCATTTTGGGAAATAGTTCTATGTCCATGTTCAACTTGGTTCCACAGTCTTCTGCTTCTCTTGGCAATTCCCATTTTTCTAGAAAAGCATGCTATTATGGATTGAATTGTTTCCCCCCACCCCCCAATTCATATGTGAAGGCCCTAACTTCAGTGTGATGGTATTTGTAGGGGCCTTTAGGGAAGTAATTAAAGTTAAATGAGATCATAAAGGTGGGGCCCTCATCCAGTAGAACTGGTGTCCTTATAAGAAAAGAATAAGACCCCAGCAGTATCTCTCCACGAGAGCGCAGAGGAGAGGCCATATGAGAACATGGCGAGAAGGGCCCATCTGCAAGCCAGGAAGGGAGGTCTCACCAGAAACCAACCCTGCCAGCACTTTGATCTTGAACTTCTAGCATCCAGAATTGTGAGAAAAGGAACTTTTGTAGTTTAAGCTACCCAATCAGTGATATTTTGTTATGCAACCTGAGCAGACTAATATATAGACATTCCCCACTGAGCATTCTAGATAAACTAGCATACTGTGTATATTTAGTATTCTCTTATAATTTGAAAACTCTTCTCTGCAACTTGGGTTAAATTTCCCTTATTTTTCTAATTTTTATTTATTTTTTATACTCTCTCCTTCTCATGCTTCCTGGCCCCTCCCCGTATTGGGCTTTTACAAGTCTAGATATCTTACAGCTCTTTACAAAGAGCAGAGTCTTTGATTTATCAGGTCTACTGATTTTTATGTTTTCTAGTTCATTAACTTTTACCTTAACTTTTAATTCTCTCTCTAAGTTTATCTTGTTGCTTATTTTCCAGCTTCTTGAATTGGATGCTTCATTTACTTTCTGTCTTCCTTGTTTTATAACAAAAACATTTAGAGCTGCAGGCAGTGTTTAGTTACATTCCCTGAGTTTTCCTACGCAGAGATCCAATTGTCATTATGTTCTGAATGGCCTATAATTGCAGTTTTGTTCCCTTCCTTGACTTGAGTTATTTACGAATAAATTTCTAAGTGATTTAATTTTTTTCATTTATCCTTTTCTTTTTAATTTCTGTTTTTATTGTACTGTGGTCAGATAATGTGACCAAAGAGGATTGCTCATTAGTATCTCTGAGGTTTCCTTGTGACCTTGAATGTCATCAGTTTTAGTCACTTCCTTACAGATGTTTGAATCAAATGTCTTTTCTGTTTGTATGTATTTATTACATGAAACTGGAACATGAGTCCTGCAGGGAGCTGGCGTATTGTATCCCTTTCCTGGGGAATCGCCTTGTCTGTCAACATGATCCAGGAAGTTCTAGGTAAAACAGACTGTACCTTCATTTAGCTCAATGTTTCCAAGCCTCAGTTTCTCTTAATGCCTCATACCGTCTTGAACAGCCAGTTTTCCGTGGAAAGTATTTCAGAGAATTTTGTTTTAAGGTCTACTCTTATTTCTTGAGGGACAACTATTTATGAAAGGTCGTAGTACTCAGGCCCTTCCCTTTGGACCTCCGAGCCCATCCTTGAGTCCCTGTTGCTTCTCTCATTTTAAAGGAACCATGAGAGACTCTTGAAAGCCGAGAACAAACTGAGGGCAGGTGGGGTGGGCGGGAGGGGAAGGGGGGTGATGGGCATGGAGGAGGGCACTGTGGGGATGAGCACTGGGTGTTATATGGAAACCAGCTTGACAATAAACTATTAAAAAAAAATAAAGGAGGTGCCTCGGTGGGAGATGTCTGTGTGTCTCTGTAGGAGGCTTGTACCAG
This sequence comes from Hyaena hyaena, assembly GCF_003009895.1. Taxonomy (NCBI): domain Eukaryota; kingdom Metazoa; phylum Chordata; class Mammalia; order Carnivora; family Hyaenidae; genus Hyaena; species Hyaena hyaena. The sequence goes on from NW_024080943.1 coordinate 641,214, forward strand.
TCTCAGTGCAGATGGGATTTGCTGTCCTTTTGCTTTGTTATCTTGGAGTCCACATTGTCTGAAGCACCCAGTCCAGGAGGGATGCTGCATGGCAGTGACTTCACTGCTGTGCTCAAGATTTCTCTCTTTGAGAGGCAAACCATGAGAGACTCTTGAATGCTGACAAAAACTGAGAACTGATGGATGTAGGGGGGAAGGGGAATGGGCATGGAGGAGGGCACTCGTGGGGATGAGCACTGGGTGTTATGTGGAAACTAATTTGACAATAAACTATTTGAAAAAAAAAAAAGATTCCTCTCTTTGCTCTGGTAGCCCAAAGTTAGCTGGGCCCCCTTTCTGTACCCACCCGCAGGGACAACCCATATCTCATTCTAACACCAGCGCTGGGGGTATGAAGTGGGGCTACAGCCTGTAGTGCCGTGAGCCACCTCTCCTGGACCTCTTCAGGGGTCACATCAACACCAAGTGTTGGTCCCCTACAGCTGCCCTGTAGCATTAGCTTTCCTACTACTGCTTTGAGCTTGTCCGTTTCATGAAGTCCCACTGGGGGTGTAGCTCTGTATTCAGTTGACTTCCCCCAGAAGCAGAGCCTGAGACAAGGATTCAGACACAAGTAGTTTCTTCAGGTAAGCCTGTAGAGAGCAGAGAAGTGAGGTATAGCTGTATGCCAATACAAATATTTTAAAAGAATGAGACAAACAGTGTCATGGTAGGTCTTCTGTACGTTCTAAAGTTTTCAATGCACACATTTTTCCATAAGAAAACCAAGTAAAAATTATATTTAGAAAGATATATATGGAAACTGGTAAAGACTTGCAAAGGTTAAAGTGTGTGTGGTTAATCCAGCTGCCTCAGTGGGCATCTGAAGGCCTTTGGGGAAAAAAATGGGGAATGGTACGAAACACAACCCAGAATTACCCCACCCAAGGGGTCAGAGAGCTGGAACATGTATACACCAACTTCCACAATTCTCATCTGTTGACGTCTGTGTCGGCGTTTATAAGTTCCTTGACACTTCTGATCTACCAAGCATGGGCAGTCCTGGCACCAGAAACAGATGTGGAGACTGGAGGTTTGTGCAGAACACACCGGAAGGTCCCATGGATATGGGTAGAGTGCCAACTATCTCTGCCCCAGAGTCCCTTCAGCTTACTCACAGATCTATTTCTTTTTATTTGGTGATTTACGGTGCAGCCAGTCCAACAAATATTTAATGACCAGTCCTTAAAAAAAAAAAAAAAGTCCCCGACGTGTAGCATCTGCTGAATTCCATGATATAAACTCTCCCTTCCACTGAGGCTGCCGTGGTTTCACAAGGAGCTGGCAAGGCCCAGCACACTAGCCAGTGCTTCGCTGGGTGGGCTCTCCCAGCATATGTCTCACTTGAAGGCTTCTAGCATGTGGTCCGGGCTCCTCCCTGGTTTATATACTAATATAGATTTTTCTGTGTTTTTCCTTCAACCATTTCAGTAGGCATCTGGCAAAAAGCAGTTAAGTGTACACCACTGTCAGTCATCTGGAAATCCTTTCACTTTTAACCTTTCTGTGGCATTTCACTGCATGTGGGCTGTTCGTAAACAGCATTTATGTGAGTACGGGGAGGGGGAGCTACTGCCCTTTGCTCGCTCTGACATCTCCCCAGGAGGAGCTGCTGCCTGCGTTGGCCAGATTGCAGCCTGATAAATCCGATGTTCCTCTTCTTCCACATCCCCCCTGCTGTGTGGCAGGGTGGGGGTGGCATGCCACCTTCTTCCTTGGCTCTCATTTTCTGATTTACCTGCTATGGTGTGCCGGGTAGCTATATACAGTACAGGACACCCAGCTAAACTTGAATTCCAGATAAACAGTGAGGCTTTTTTAGTGCAAGTGTGTCCTAAATATTGCATGGGATATGTTTCTGCTAAAAAATTACTTGGTGTGTATCTGAAATTCGCATTCAAATGGGCATCCTGTATTTTCACTTGCTCTGTGTGGCAACCTGGGTACTGGTCACCTTGTCCTCGGGGTCCGCTAGAATCGCTGGCTGTCAGACCTGGATTTAGGTTTTCATGGAGCCTCTGTTAGGGCTCACACCCAGCCATGATAATGTGGAAACTTGTCCATTTTCCTTTGTTTTTGGAGAGTCTGTCCCTTGGCCACTTCATAAGGAAGAGTGGGTGGCAGGGCGGGATTTAGTGTTCCTGGGTCCTCCAGCACGCCTCCATGAAACACCAGGACAGTCTCACTTTTTGGTTAACAATTGGATTTTGGTTTTGGTTCCATCCTGAGTCTTGAAGTTAATCTGTGCACATTTATTGTGGTGCCTATAATGTTTGGTCTTACTTCTTCATTTTGTTAGCCATGTTTTCTTGAGTCAGTTTTCTTTGTGGGTTAGAAGTCATATCTCTTGTATTAATTGTACCCGAGGTTATTTTAAATACAAAAACCTTGGGTTTCCCATCATACGCTGTTCCTGGCTCTCACCTATCTCATTTCTTTGAAACAATTGGGATATTTAAAGAACCACATGACTATAATCATGGTTATTCATAATAATTGACTACTGCTCGAAATGAGACCCAAAGAAGGAAGGTGGCAGGGAGGAAACACCCCCACTTCTCTCTTGCCTTCCAGCCTTCATGACCCAGAAGCCAGCCAACAGGTCTACAGGGGCCAACCTACAGGGTGCAGAGCAGGGTAGGAAAACGGCTGAGTGGAGGCTGAGGATGAAGAGCTAGCACATCCTTCTGACTGAACAGATGAGGAAACTGAGGCCCAGACAGGGGAAGGGCTTGCCTAAAGCCTCTTAGCAATTGAAGGACAAAATGAGGACTTTACCCCCAGAACTCTTCGTTCCCGTATTTGATTTCATTCCTCAGAACTGTAACTGCTTTATTTCCTTGACACATGACTGTATTTTCTCATTTTCAAACCTTATTATAAAAACAAATCAGAAAATGCAAAAGTATCTGAAGAAGAAAATAGCATGTAGTGCGTATCCTTTCAAATTGCCTAGAAATGCACGGACACACACTTAATAAAACCGGGAGGGGGCTTCAGAGGGTAGGAGGTTTTGGGGTGTGCTAGAAGGGCTGGTGCCTGGCACTGGCCCACGGTGAGCCCCCTTGTTGATCAGCTGGTTTATGGGGCTCCTGGCCCTCCCCTGTGTCTCTTCCAGGCCCAGGGCCACTCCTAGCACCCCAGAGCTCAGCTTCACCGCCCTTATTTTCACCTGTGCATTTGTAAATTAACTTATTTTTCATTGCTTGTTTTTTATTTCCATAGTACTTTTTATTGTGAGATAAAAATACAGAAAAAACAAGGGTGCTTGGGTGGCTTGGTCATTGAGTGACTGACTCTTGAACCAGCTCAGGTCATGATCCCCGGGTCATGGGATCGAGCCCTTTGTTCGGCTCCATGCTGTGTGTGGAACCTGCTTAAGATTCTCTCTCTCTCTCTCTCTCTCTCTCTCTCTCTCTCTTTCTCTCTCTCTCTCCCCCCCAGCCCCCTCTGTCCCTCTCCCCTGCTCACATGTATGTGCTCTCTCTCTTAATAAATAAACAATACAGAAAAAACATGTACAGCCCATAGGTACAGATTAACATATGATTGTAACTACTTCCCAGATTACGGAAATTTGAGTTTCCCGAAACTGCCCTGCCCATTACAGCCTTCCCCCTTCACCTAGAAATAACCCCTATTCTGACTTTTATGATAATTTCTGTGCTGAGCTTTATGGTTTTGCCACCTGGGCAAGCCATTGTTTATTTTTGGTTATAAAATGGTAATATTTTTACTTTAAAAATTCGGTAATTCTTGTTTTTTTCCCCCATTCTTTTACATCTCCCCTACCCCCCTCCCCAGCCTCTATTTATTGTAAGTGAAACTTTTTTTCCCCCAACTACTGTGGAGTTGTTCTTCTTAAATGAGTTGTTTCACATACATACATTTAAAGAAAAAATTAAGTAAAAGTAATTCAGGTAGCATATGAAGTAGGCAAAATGCTGAAGGTGTTACCCAAAAACTAAAGTTTGGAAAACACTGTGTTTCGTTTATGAAGAGAAGCAAGCCCCGGAGAAGTCTTTGGAGAGTCAGGGACTTGATGCAGGTGCCGTGTCCCTGGGCAGAGCCCGGCCGCAGACATTGGCGGCTGTGAGGTGCACCAGCAGCCAGCGCCCTCCGGGAGGCCCGGCAACTCCAGCGTCTCTACGACCGCCAGAGGGCAGCACGGCCCCAGTTTCTGCGGCAGCTTCGCCCGCAAGTTAGCAGCCTGGGGGGGAGAGGGAGGGCTTGGCGGGCCCCCCTCCTCCCAAATGCTGGTTCTTCTGCATTCACCTAGTCTGGGGATCCTCAAACAGAGGCCTGGGACCCGCTCCCTTCACAATTACCTGGATGCTTGCTAACACCGGTTTGGGGCCCTTCCAGACCCATTGAATCAGCACCTCTGAAGCTCCCGGTGTGTGGGATGGGGTGTCAGGTTAGGACAGAAAGGTTAGGGGGCCTGGAGAGTTTTGAGAACCTTGGCTCCACGGGTCAGTCTTCTAGGGTCAGGGCTTGGGGGTGGTGTGTGTGTGTTGGGGTGGGGGGAGCAGAAGATGATCACACAGTGTAGGTAGGGTCGAGTGTCAGGGGGCTTGGGCTTGCATTTTAGCCTCATCACTTACCTGGATGGGTGACAAGTTTTTGGATTTTTTTCCCTTGGGTTTTGTATATCATTTCTCAACTGTTCATTGTCCGTCATCAATCCAGTAATAGTAACTAAACTCATATTTTATATACTTTCTAGGTGGATGGATATAATGGTAGACAAGACAGACACTCTCTCTGCCTTCCTAGAGTTCATGCTTTTGTGGGGAGTCAGCTGATAGCAAATAATCCCACAAACATGAAACTACAAAATGTTAATAGCCGCTTTGGAGGAAGAGGAGCCACCTCAGGGTGCTGTGTGAGTGAAGAAGAATTACAGGACTATGGGGAGGGTGTGAGCAATTCTTCCCTTAGGAAATTATGCTTGAATTGAGATCTGAAGGGTGAGCAGGAGTTAACAAGGGGGAAGAGTTTTTCAGGTGGGAGACTTTGCATGTGCAAAGGCCCTGAGGTGAGAACCACCTCGCTGCCTTTGAGGAACTGCAAGAAGGTGGCATGTCTGGAGTGCAGGGAGAAACGGGGAGAGTGGCTGGACGTGATTTGGACAGTAGGCAGGGACCAATACCGTCAGGTTCTCAAACTTCTTATCTTCAAAATAGGGCAGTAAAGTTTATCTTGCAGAGATGATTAAATATAATGATGAGTGCAAAGTGTCTGGTCCATTGCCTAGTTCACAGGTGGTGTCAGAGATGTGAATGCATGTGGAGGGAAGGCACCTGGGTGGGAGTGTGGGGGCACAGCCTGGTTAAAGAGTGAGCCGTGGGGAAGTCCTACCCAGCTGCAGGGACTGGAGCTTTCTCAGTTAACTGCAGGGACCAACTGAGAAGCATATTTACATCATGGTGAAAATTACCGTTGGCATCACTCTCTTGTTAAAAACAAAGTGAAATTGGAGAACATACTGTTGTCTTTAACTAAGCCAAGATGACTAATTATTAGACTCATTTTCTAAAGCTTACCATATACAGACATGTGATAAGCTGGGGAGAGGAGAGTTTGGAAACTGGATTCATTCTGAAACCCCGTAGATGAGGCTCGTGTGAGGTTTCTGTGTGTAATGACTGTGAACATTCAGTTTAACTCAGCTGTCACCGCAGGTGTGATACAAAACAAAATGTTTTGCAAGAGCTCTAAAGAGCATCTTGGGGCAGCTCACAGCAGCGCCCAGGCTATCTCTGCCAAATTGAAAAGGGTAGGAAAATGGGAGCTGGTGTTAGGCTGCGAGGGAGCATCAGACCCTGAGTCCTAGCTATGGTTTTGACCCTTGTGGTCTTGACTAACTTCCTCCTTTTTTGGGGGCTTAGTGTCCCCATCTGGAAAAAGAAGAGCCAGACCAGATGATTGCTAAGGACCTTTCTACTTTGTTGCTGTATGATATTTACTGATGGTGTGATCATGGGACTTTGCTCTGGGGCCTTGCTCTGCTCACTGTTACATCCTTAGGACCAAGACCAGTGCCTGGAGACTGATGGGACATCAGTAATATTAGTTGAATTGCATGGACAACTTTTTAAAGAGATTTTATTTTTAAGTAATTTCTGTTCATAACGTGGGACTCAAACTCACATCCCAGAGATCAAGAATCACATGCTCTACTGACTGAGCCAGCCAGGTGCCTCCAAATGAAGGATTAATTGAAGGAATGAACTGAGCTTTCATTTGATAAGCATTTTTGCCCGCAACAGGAGCACTTGCTAAAAGTTTCACGAGTCAAGTTTTCTGGCTTCTTTGTTGAGTCTGTATTGAAGTCATTCACATGACAGGTTCAAACTGCAGTACATTTGATGTTCCTTTTCAGTGTGGAGTCTACCTCACTTTCCTCAATTGCCTTCATTTCCTCTTTACTTCCATAACTGACATATGCAGTTGGATTTATTTTGAGTGCCATTTTTTCACAAAAAAAAAGAGTTTCATCACTTCTTGGGAGTGGTTGGGGACACTTAAGGACCAAGAAAGAACAGTAAGTCCTGTTGAGATGCATTGGGTGGTGGACTTGGCTCACTCATTGGCTAAGGGATTCATCTTGAATACCTTGTATACCGGGTTCCATAGGACGCAGAATTTGAATTCATTCCTCGGGGAAATAATAAGCGAGCTCATGTCCTGGTGTTTGAGGATGGCTTACAAATGATTATTGTTGACTTCCATCAATGCCAAGGAATCTGTAAGATTTATTAGTCTCTGCTTGAGAGACCTTAGCATCTTCCAGGCTTCTGTGACCTATTCCATTCTAAGTTCTCTTTGTTTATTCCTAGTTCTAGAATCCCAGCCACCAGGTTTCTCTCTCAGGCTTAGTCTGTCACTAAGTGGAGAGACATTTTGCTAGATGTTAGGCAGTCAGATGCTATGTGTGCTTCCCTAGTGTTCTTGTGAGCTAAGCTTTTAGCCATGTCGCCTCTTGCCCTTAATTTCTCTCTCATGTTGTAGGAAAGTAGACAATGGGAAACTATCACCTGAGGTCAGGACTGAAAAGGTCTCTTTTTTTTTTTTTTTTTTTTTTTTACTTTTCACACTTATGAAGGGTTTCTCCTTCTCCTTTATCTGTGGTCTCCTGTGTTCTGGCAGCCTGCATTGAGGCCCTACTCTGTGGACCATGGACCTCCATGGGATACAGGGATGAGCAAGGCAGAACTCTTGCCCCTCACGACTGTGCAGTCCAGAAGGGAAGTGGGACAGGCATGGCAACACTTGTAAAGAGAGTGACATGTATATTAGGAGAAAGAAGAGAGAGTTGTGATTGCCGGTAGGGTGGGGTCAGGGAATGACGTATAGTTTTCATATAAATGAACACGCATTAGTATGTAAAAAAACACAGAAGATACAGTAAACGAAAGACTCCCCCTCATGCCCTCAAAGGAAACCACCATTCTGGAATGCCTGGGTGGCTTAGTCGGTTAAGCATCTGACTCTTGCTTCTTCTGGCTCAGGTCATGAACTCACAGTTTGTGAGTTCAAGCCCCACATCGTGCTCTGTGCTGACAGAGCCTGCTTGGGATTTCTCTCTCTCTGTCTCTCTCTCTGCTCTTCCTCTGCTTGCATGCGTGCTCTCTCCCTCAAAATATATATATATATATATATATATATTTTTTTTTTTTTTAAACACCATTCAAACTGTTTTTATGTGAATGGGGCACCCGGGTGGCTCAATCAGTTTAAGTGTCCAACTCTATTTTGACTCAGGTCATGATCTCATGGTTTGTGAGATCGAACCCCACATCAGGATTCTCTCTCTCTCTGCCCCTCCCCTCACACATCCACTGTCCCTCAAAATAAATAAATAAACTTAAAAAAACCACACAACTATTTCTATGTGGAGTTTCTAGTTGGAGAGGTAGATAGAAATACTTTAATACAATGGGGTACTTTTGAAAATAAAAGTCATTGGGGCACTTGGGTGGCTCAGCCGGTTAAGCATCTGACTTCGGTTCAGGTCATGATCTCACGGTTCGTGGGTTCGAGCCCTGCATCGGGCTCTGCGCTGACCGCTAGCTCAGAGCCTGGAGCTTGTCTTCGGATTCTGTGTCTCCCTCTCTCTGACCCTCCCCTGCACATGCTGTCTCTCTCTCTCTCAAAAATAAAAATAAAAACATTAAAAAAATTAAAAAAGAAAAGTCATTAAATGTAATTTTATTTGCTATTAATAGAAGAAAAGGAGACCAATGAAACCAAAGGAATTTCTGAACCTTGAATAAGTATTTCATCACCAATGTAATTGTTTCCCAAAAGATCCCACTGGGATGCCTGGGTGGCTCAGTCGGTTGAGCGGCCTACTCTTGATTTTGGCTTAGGTCATGATCTCACAATTTGTGAGCAATGATAACACTTCTAAGATAAAATACTTCAATTAATCCAATGATAGAATTTTTGAGAGAGCAACCTAAAATTGTCCATTAAATCAAAAGACATGGGCAAATTCTGTGAAAAGTCTGTGACTAACTTTTCCATTCCTTCCCTAATCCATTTTTCACAGAGCAACATACAGTCCATTCTGTGAGCTTTGACAAATGCACAGTCACGTAATCACCCCACAGTCAATCAGGATGCAGAAATCCCCCTCCCCCCTGGCAAATCTCTGTGTCCCTTTGCAGTCAACCCCTCCTTCCACACCTGGACCTTGGCAAACACTGATCTGTTTTTTTATACCTACAGTGTCCCCTTTTCCAGAAAATCGCAAGACTCATACAGAAGATAGCTTTTTGACTTTTTTTCACTTAACATAATGGATTTGAGATTAACCATGTTGTGTGTTGCAGTAATTCACTCCTTTTATTGCTAAGTCCATTGTATAGATGTACCAGTTTGTTTATCTGCTCACCAGTTAAAGGACATTTGGATTGTTTCCAGTTTCAGTCAATTTGAGTAAAGCTGCTCTAAACAATTGCATACAGGGTTTTCTGTGGACCCAAACTTTCCTTTGTCTCAGGCAAATATGGCAGGGAATAGAATTGTCGGGTTGAATGGTAAGTGTTTGACTGTATAGGAAAACTGCCAAACTGTTTTCCTAGGTAACATTTTGCATCTCCACCAGTAATGTACAAGAGGTCCAATTGCTCTGTGTCCTTTCCAGCACTGGGCTTTGTCAATTTACAAAATCTATTCGTTCTAGTAGGTATGTAGCAGCATTTCATTGTGGGTTTAATTTGCATTTTCCCAAAAAGAACTATGTATTCTTAACTGACTGAGCCACCCAGTCGCCCCCTTGGAACTATGTATTCTTAAAATCTTCTGATCTGTGGTCAGGTCCGTTATCCACCACGCCCCTGGCCCTGTACTGAGAATCATGTGTTCTTAAATGACATGTGTACCTGTTAATATGGATAGGTGGGTGGACTCCTTGTTTTCTAAAGAATAGGTCACTAACCTTCTCCTGCTTCCTCTCACTTCCTCCCTCATATCCGTATTATTTCTATATTGCTAAGTTTTAAAACATTTGCATTTCTGTGAAATCATAGTCAGAACATTGGTATAAACCCTAATTTTAAGTGAGTTCATTGCTCATGCTCAGTTCTTTGCCATGGTGTCTTCCTCTCCCTCCCTCCCCATTCATTTTCAAGTAGTTTTTACAAGAGAAATTCATAACACTCTGTGTTAGCTAAAATTTGTGAGTGTCTGCCTGTTGCCTTTATACTTGAACTACATCTATGCAGGATGGAATGATCTTGGCTCACAACACATCTTTTAATCGAAAACACCAAGATCTTGTGGCTTTGACTAGCACCTCGTAGAAGCCTGAATCCAGCCTGATGCTTCTTCTCTTTTGCAGATGATATGCTTTTTCTGCCAGAATGCCTAAAGATTTATTACTCAAAGTTTGTTTTCCTTTTTCTGAAAATATTTTCTATTTAAAAAAAAAAAAGAATAAATGTACGTAGATTAAAAAGTCAAATTGTGCTTCCCAGGAAAATCAACTCTCTCCTATTGCCTTTCTTTATTCTTGCCAACTTCTTCCAACTCTTGAAGCTGTTTCTTTTAATTTTACATTTGTATTTCTAAATAGCAGGGTTACATTCTATAAGCCCTGGGTGAGTTTGGGGACAGGGGCTTGTTGGCTGGTGGGCTTCACTTTGGGGTAAAAGGGCAAGGGACAAGGTGTGCCACTAGGAGACCTCAAATATTGGTATCTACAAGTCTTTTCCATCTGGCTGGTCTCTTCTGGGCTAGAGGAGCTGTTTGCTCCCCGCTGCAGGGCCCCAGCGTGTTCTGGGGCTGAGCAGGGAAAGGGCTTCTGCCTTCCATTGTTTAGTGTGCACACTTGAACTTCATTCTGGTGTTCCTGTTACAGCACACCATACCCTCCGTTTGCAGTGACTTGTGTTTATTTTTGAGCCTCTGCCTTCAAACTTCCCAAGGGAGTCAATTCCTGAGTAGGAGGCATCATCTAGCCTTGCATAGTCAGGAAAGGAGGCTGGCATTCTAGATGTTCACCGTACTGACTCTTGGTCACTCCTGTTCCAGCATCTCTTGTCCCTCAGCTTTCAGTGGCGTTCTGGTTGATTAAGAATCCTGTGGTTCAAGGGGCGCCTGGGTGGCTTAGTCGGTTGGGCGTCCGACTTTCGCTTAGGTCATGATCTCGCGGTTCGTGGGTTCGAGCCCCGCGTCGGGCTCTGTGCTGGCTGCCAGCTCAGAGCCTGGAGCCTGTTTCAGTCTGTGACCCCTCTCTCTCTGACCCTCCCCTGCTCATGCTGTCTCTCTCTCTCTCTCTCTCTCTCTCCTAGAAATAAATAAAACATTTAAAAAAAAAAAAGAGGAGGTGAGGGCATGCATTAGATCGGAAGAGCGACGGGGAAGGAAAG
>NW_024080943.1:654071-656407 GCF_003009895.1 Hyaena hyaena
AGTTGGCTGTATACTTTTGGGTCCACTTCTGAGTTCTCAATTCTGTTCCATTGGTCTATGTGTCTGTTTTTGTGCCAATACCATACTGTCTTGATGATGACAGCTTTGTAGTAGAGGCTAAAGTCTGGGATGGTGATACCTCCCGTTTTGGTTTTATTTTTCAGTATTACTTTGGCTATTCGGGGTCTTTTGTGGTTCCATACAGATTTTTGGATAGTTTGTTCTAGTTTTGAGAAGTATGCTGGTGCAATTTTGATTGGAATTGCATTGAATGTGTAGATTGCTTTGGGTAGTAATGACATCTTAACTATATTTATTCTTCCTATCCATGAGCATGGAATGTTTTTCCATTTCTTTGTGTCTTCTTCAATTTCCTTCATAAGTTTTCTATAGTTTTCATCGTACAGATCTCTTGTATCCTTGGTTAGGTTTATTCCGAGGTTATACAGTGTGACTTTTGGACTCATCCTTCAGTATTATCTGAGACAGGTTTGTGTACAGTCTTTGGTAAAAAAAACAAAAAACAAAAAAACAAAACAAAAAAAAAACTGGAGCTGTTCTCTCTCTTACTTCTGAGAGTTTTTTAGTACACTATGCTAGGTTACACCTCCCGGGGCAGAAGGATTACTTTTCTTTGAAATGTAGGACAGTTAATACTCACTGCCCCCAGCTTTGCTGGCGGTGAGGCAGCAATAAACATCACACCCAACATCCTGAAATTAATAAATGAAGGTGGTAGGGAGAGCCCTGTGGGGTAGTGGATGGCTGGGTCAGGCTGGTGTGATGAAGGGACAGAATGAGGTCCCCAAAGCCCATCCCTAGTCCCTAAATGGCCATCATGAGAGTGAGTAGGACAGGAGTGGGATGGCCCAGTCTGGAAATGCTGGCAGGGAATTAGTGACTGTTTCTGGAATGTATTCCAGGATCAGAAAACTGCGGTTGAGAATCTGGCAGCTTCTGACCAGTGGCTAGAGTCTGACTGCAGTCTGAGGTCAAGTCACCAGGGACCATTTATTGATGTTTCTAGGGAGAAATGAGCAGGAATACATCAGTTGAATAAGATGATGTTCGTTTATTACATCCATGATGTCTTTCAGGGCTTTGAAAAACACCCTCTTTTGTCTAATTAGTCATTGTGACCATGTCTCCATGGAAACCATTATGTTTGTACTCACAATAGACACGTGTGCATCCATTAAAGGGACACAGTTGCCAAATGTGAGCTATGGGCTCAGGGTGGAGTGGCTTTATACAACACAAGCATCAGGGCTGCTGCAGAAAGTGTCAGAAAACAAGCAAATGGCTATGCTGTCTATGAAGGGAGACACTCTCTGGTGTCAGGCCTAGGATTTAGACAGTGTGAAACCAGGAAAATGGAGTGTTCATGCTCAGGTTGAAAGCCCAAAGGGACAGAATTCTTTTTTTTTTTTAAACCAATGTCAAGGATTTTTTTTAACCCATTAATTACTGAAGGAACCAGAAAGATATTAAAAACTGGTTCAGAAGAAGAAAATCCAGAGAGCAGACATGAATTTTCTAGGAAAATGGAAATGAATTGATTAATAGGCACAGAATTGGCTTCTTGCAAGAGGGCTAAGGCAGGCAGTAAAGTCTAGGTTTTTTGTTAAAAAAAGTACTGAGAGCTAACAAGTGCCCGGCGGAGGTAAGTGAGTGCTCTGAGGGAGGGTAGATGGGCTGGGGTGAGGAACCAGAGCAGGGCCATGCTACCCAGGCCTGGGTGGTCTGGAGGGCTGGGCACAGGGGAGCTGCCAGGGAGAGAGGCTGACTGGGTCCCGTCCTGCTTGTGTTAGTGTTCCTTCATACCACCAAGTGGGAACAGCTGAGAGCTGGACAGGTCAGGAACTGGAGAAACATAAAAGCAGTCACAAGAGGCTGGGACATAGCATGCAGGGCCATTCAGCGTGGAAGCAAAAAGCTCTCCAGTTACTCCTGGCCTAGCCCACTATTGACTGTGCTTCTCTTAGCAATAGCCTTGAGTCGTCCAGGAAAGAGGTTCCTGACAGCAGCAGGAGTTCTGGGTTCGATACTCCACTCACTGTTTGTGGGACTGCAGGCAAATCACTTAAAATAAAGCCTTTATCTTAGAATGTTGGGAGGATCACAGGAGCTTATGAGGCACATAGTAAATGCTCATTACAAATTAACTGGTACTCACCTCACACCAGTCAGAGTGGCTGAAATGAGCAAATCAGAGAACTCTAGATGCTGGCGAGGATGTGGAGAAACGGGCACCCTCCTACACGGTTGGTGGGAATGTAAACTGGTACAGCCCCTCTGGAAAACAGTGTGGAGGTTCCTCAGGAAACTAACAATAG
>NW_024080943.1:657503-720629 GCF_003009895.1 Hyaena hyaena
TCGAGCCCCGCGTCGGGCTCTGTGCTGACTGCCAGCTCAGAGCCTGGAGCCTGTTTCAGTCTGTGACTCCCTCTCTCTCTGACCCTCCCCTGCTCACGCTGTCTCTCTCTCTCTCCTAGAAATAAATAAAACATTAAAAAAAAAATCCACATAAAACAAACATGCAGCAACCTAGTGGATTGTGGTAAGACCACCAAAGTCTTGTTCATCCTGCCAAGTGTTTTGCTTCTTCATCTAGATGTTGGTTCCTCAGGGGTGTTCAGTTTGTGAAATGGGGAGATGTGTGCTCAAGATGGATGCCCTTTTCTGTATGCGTATTATGCTTCCATAGAAAGTATAAAGTGTCAGCTCTAATTATGACTCTTAATATTATTATTGTACTAAATTCTTTGGACCTCACGCTCTTCATCTGTACAATGGGGATGCTAATCCCTTCTTTGCAGGATTGTTATAAGATGTAGTATTTACAACACATTCATTCATTAGCCCATTCAAAGAACATTTACTGAGTGCCCGTGGGCCCAGCACTGTTCTGGGGGCTGGTGATAAGCAGTGAGCCAAACAGACAGTAATCGTGGGGCTTACGTGCTAGTGATGGGGGAGACACACGCTGGCATTCACTTGAAGGGACCTTTTACATCCCGACAGTGACTTCTGGTTTAGAAAACGAAATCCTAGAACACATCTCCATCCCAAATGGTTAAGATTTTTGTTGGTTTGGTTTGGTTTTGATTTGGATCTTTAATTAGCTTCACTTGTTATGAAATCTTGGTTTGAACCAAGTCACACCAACGAAGGTGTGTATATACCAAACTGAGAATTTCTACCTTTTCTAGAATTTCTGGGTGCAGTTAAATTGTGAGTTAGAGCAAACCATCCTTCATGAGCCTACAGCGCTGGGGCTGAGGGAAGGCCATCCTGGTAAAAAAAAATGCCTTCTCCTTCCTGCTTTGAGGAACTTCAGTTTCTAGGCCCTGAACCCTGCAGGCAGGAAAGCGTTAAGAAAGAAATGTGCATTTCCACTGAACAAGAAAATCAACTTAGAAAAGAAATGTGTATTGGAAAATATCTATTTGCCTGCAAAATAATGTAAAAATAATGAGCTCCTATTCCCCTTTGATGTGCAGCGCACGCTTTTAAGGAAAGATTCTGCATTTCTGAGATACTGGGCCTGGCGTGTAATGAAGTGGTTGTTATGGCAACAACTTTCAAAAGCAAGTATTTTCTGAGAGATGTGCTCCACACAGCCAGCGTGAGAGAGGAAAACATGAAAACAGAGACAGGGAGATGAGCTCAACAGAAAGCATGAGATGCCAAGAGCTGCGTTCTGTGCCCGAGGGGGAGGGAAATGTGCCCCTTGTCACCACCCTGCAAGGGAAGCCAGGCCCCTGCCTAGAAGGGGTCCCTGTGAGGAATGGGGCCTGGAGAACAGGGTTTGGGGCTGAGGCCTTGTCTCTGAGCTGGAGACGCAGTCCGAGTCTGGGGGCTGTGTTGCCAACTGTTCTCCACGATCCCCTCCAAGCTGGCCTCCCAGCCTCAGCCTCTGCCCTGCCACCCTTGCGTCAGCTCCCTTCTGGCCTCCATGCTCCAGGGTACCAAAGGCCCCCATTTATTCCAGAGCCCAGTCTTCCCACTGACACTCAGTTGAAGGGACCTCCCACTCACTCCACTCCCTTTGCGTCCCTGGGGGCCCTGCCAAACCAGTGTCCAGTGTATGCAGACATGGCACCAAGAACTGGCATTCATCATCTCTGTCTTCACAGCAACGCCCGGTCCCTAGAACAGTGCCCGGCACAGAGGGGCTTCTCCATCTCTATTTGTTGAGTGAATGGATGGTCCCTTCTCTGGTGCCACAGCTATGGTCCCCATTCTACGGATGAGGAATGAAGCTCAGAGATGTTAATTGACTTGCCCGAGCCCCAAAGACAGTGAGCAGTGGGGCTGGGCTGCCCATGCCCCTGCAGGGTACTACCTCTCAGTACCCCTGACTTCTCAGCCTCCCTGTCTTTGTTCCCGCTGTGTCTCCTGCAAAGCCTAGCTTGAAGACCACCTTGACTGTGATGTTATGAGAAAGCCACCTCTAAACTAGATCTGAGGGTCCCACAGATAGGACCCTCACAACTTGCTGGCAAGTCTGGGCTGGGGCCACCAGGAAGGGAGCTGCTTCTGGGCTCGGTGTCTGTTCACCACTCTCCCCACAGTGCCTGGTGTAGGGAAGGCACTTGGCAGCCCTTGGTCAAATAAAAGAAACTTAAGAACCCAGACAGTCCTGGAAAATCCTGTTGGGTCAGTTACCAGGTTTCTGAGATCCTGGGGGGCTCCCCTGGCCAAAGCTGAAACCTGCTTCCAGCCAGCCCCAGCTCACATTTGTGGATGGGTGTGTGTGTGTGCATTAGTGTGTAAATGCAAGCGTGCATGGCCTCTTTGAGGGGGATTTGCTCTAAAAGGGTCTGGGCTACATATGTGTGTGCTCATGCACTGAGGTGAGGGAGAAGGAAGTGTGCACAAGGCTTTGAGGACATCTCTTCTCTAGGGGGGCACATGTCTAGATGTGTATGTGTTTCATATACGCGTCCATGTGTGTGCATTCCTGGTCTTGATGTAGGGGTGTGTGTATGTGCGTGTGTGTGTGATTTGAAGGAGTGTGCTGCAGGGAGATACGGTATAAATATGTGTGTAAGGCGTGTGGCTGGGGATGTGTGGGTGGATACACGGGGAGAGGGGTGCATGCATTCAGGGGCTGCTGCATTTACCAGGCAGAGGCAGAAGGAGCCCATAGAAGATCGGCTGTACTTTCAGTTCAAGGCTTCTGGCTAACCTGCAACCATGGAGAGAAGACTGCCACGAGACTGTCATCTGGATCATAAAATGGGAGAGAGCTGGAAGCAGCTTTCGAAGTCACCTTTCTATCCTTTCTGTTGTAGCTCATGAAAACAGAGAGGGGAAGCAACCTCTGGAGATCACACAGCATACTGAGGATGGAGCTGAAACTTGGACTTGTATCTGGTTCTGGGCTCCCTCATTCCCCCAGGCTGCTGCCGGGCCCCTGGGGAGGAGGGAGAGGGTTAACCACGGAGTAATTAATATCAGGCACCAGAGTATTCTTCAATTCCATTCCCACTTTAATTAGGGGAACTTTTTTTTTTTTTTTAATACAAGTCTTTGTTGTGTCAATTAGTTGATTGACTATCACTGGTTTCTAGGTTAGGGAAACTTGATCTGCAGTGAATGAATTTGTTTATCAGGGAAAAGGAGCCAGGGGATGGAAAAAGAAATTCAATTAAGTGTCAGGCTGTTGAGTGACAGGCTGCATTTGATAGGACTTTTAGCTTAATTGCTTGTATTTCATTAAGAGATTTATTTATCAAGAGAATTCATGTTAAAATCTCAGGCACTGTCTGAGTGGCTTTTGGCTATTTTTCTGCATTGATTGAGGATGTGGAAATGTGGACCTGAAGAATTACCTGGGGCCTCAGAAACATTCTTGTGTCTAAGACCCTCTCTGAGCCTGGCAACTGGGGCTGACAGTCCCCTCATCCTTCCCGTCCCAAAGTTACATCCAGAGTTTGAAAAGGGTCTGCATTTCTCTAAGGAGAAGAGTGCACACTTCTCTAGGATTTTCAAAAGGATATGAGTTCCAAAGAAAGTAATGCCCAATAGGTTGACAGCTTTTTGTTCTTTTTTGTTTTCCCCTACAAACCAGGTTTTATTTCACCCACATTTATAAACTGGTACATGAAGGCAGTTCTAGAAACTAAATATTACCAAGTAGTAAATGACTTCAAAATAAGTATTGTTAAGATTAAAGTCTCTGGGGCCCCTGGGCGGCTCAGTCGGTTAAGCGTCTGACTTTGGCTCAGGTCATGATCTCACAGTTGGTGGGTTTGAGCCCTGCAATGGGCTCTGTGCTGACCACCAGCTCAGAGCCTGGAGCCTGTTTCAGATTGTGTATCTCCCTCTCTCTCTAACTCTCCCCTGCTCACGTTGTCTCTCTCTCTCTCTCTCTCTCTCTCTCTCTCAGAAATAAATAAAACATTAAAAAAAAAGAGAGAATAAAGTCATCTCTATAAGATTTAATTTGGTTAGAGAAATGATTACTACCAGCTGTTTTAAGAATGTCAGAAAGTCCCCCCCCCATGGATGTATTCTAAATCAAATGAGTCTTCCTGTCCTAGAAGTAAATAAATCATATGTGATGTGACTTAATGCAAGTGGTTTTTCCAAAGTCCTCCTGATGCTGCTCGTGAGAATTGCCCAATGTGTAATTGATAATAATTACGATTATCAATTATCAAGGGAGTGATCATCTTGTGCTATAAATGAGAGTACCAAGGCTCAGAGAAGGCAAAAGGTCTTTCTCAAGACACATAGCCAGCCACGGGCAGAACCAAGATGAGCCACCTGTTCCTCTTGCTGCTTTTCCAACAGTCTGGCTTTCTGTGGGGCCAGATTGCTGGGCTTAAGGCCTGCAGGGAACAGTTCAGCTGGTCGCTCCTTCTTTTCCTTCTGCTCTATCAAGGCAGGAGAGCAGAGTGGTTAGGACTGTGCTCACCTGACCTCCTGCTTACTGTGTGACCTTGGATAAGTGCCTTCTTCCTTCTGATAAACTGATGATAATAAGATTATCTGTCTCACTGGTTTGTTGGGAGGATTCAGTGACATATTCTGTGCAATGTGCTTGGACTGTATTCATTATATAGTAAATGCTTAATAAATATTTGTGTTAATTATTATGCTTTCCAGGTAAGATTTCATGTGGAAAGAAAAGGGTTTCTCATTCTTATTTTATTTTATTTTTAAAAATTTATTTCTGAGAGAGAGAGAGACAGTGTGAGCAGGGGAGGGTCAGAGAGAGAGGGAGACACAGAATCTGAAACAGGCTCCAGGCTCTGAGCTGTCAGCACAGAGCCCGACACGGGGCTAGAACCCACGAACCGTGAGAGCATGACCTGAGCCAAAGTCGAACGCTTAACCGACTGAGCCACACAGGCGCCCCAGGTTTCTCATTCTTAAAAATAACTGAGGACCACTGTTCTGCATAATGTGAACCCCACCCTCAACCACCCACACCCGCATTGTTAAGAAGAAATAATTGACTCCAGCAAATGTGTGGATTCAGTCCTAGTGCATGAGGACTGGTGGCGAACTCAGGTCTCCTGCTCCTCAGGCTTGCTCTCTCTGGCATCACCTCGTTCCTGAGTATTTTTATTTTCTTATCTCGGTGAACATTTATTCATGCTTCTCCTTCCCTCCTTCTTTCCCTCTTTCCTCCTCTTTTATTTCCCTCCCTCCCTCAATCCCTCCTTCTATCCGCCCATCCAGTGGAGCACAGGAGCTGCTCGTACACACTTGTATGTACCAATGTGGTGCATGTTTTCCCAACTCTCTGCCCAGTGATGTCATCTTGGTAGCTTGAAATCAGCCGTGATGGGAGTATTCACACTGTGGAAATGGGAGGACAGTACAAGTGAGGGCTTTTTTTATTTTTTGTTTTTTTGATAGCTATTTTCCAGCACACCATTTGCATCCATCCATCTCTCTTTCATTCATCCATCTCTTTGTACATTCATACATGGATCCGGTCATTCATCCATCCAACAACTATTAAACACTTCTTGTGGGCCAGGCCCTGCACAAGATCCATGGGGAGGGCAGAATTGGTCAGAGCCTCTTCCCTGCCCTCGAAGAATTGACAGTGTAGTGGAACAGACACCTTACAGCTGTCTCACATTCAAGGATTGTCCTGGACATCATTTCATTTGATGACCACGGTTGGTATTGTTATCTCAGCATAACAGTTGAGGAGATTAAGGCTCAGAGAGGTTAAGTGAATTGCTTGAGGTCACACAGCTGGCTGTACATTCATTTGTTTATTTGTATGACAAGGCATGATATTCCCCTTACCAACTCAAATCCAGCCAGAAAGTCAAGGTGAAAACAGATTTTCAAACCTGTCCTTCAGAAATAAGCCTTCTTTAAAAAAAAAAAAGAAAAGAAAAGAAAAAGAAAGAAAAGGAAAGAATAGGGAAAGTTATTTTTCCATCTTGCTTAGATGGGGACAGTTTTGAATTTATTTTTTCAGATTGAACAATCGTTCCTCAAATGGATAGTGATAGGTGATCTAAAAAATAATCTTTAAAAACGTCGCCGAGTTGGGCATTTCCTCCAGGTGACATAACTCACTGTGACAGAATGCATTTAAATTCACGGAAAAGAAATTGAAAGGGGTGCAGCATGGAAGGTGTTTGTGTGGACTGCCAGGCTCTTAACCCTCTCCGTTTACCACCCCTCCTCTTCTCATTGCTGCAGGCCGCTGGGCGCTCCCATTGCTGTCCCCCTCTTGCCTTCCACTAGGCTCTATGGGCACCAAGCCCTGAACTTCCTCTGTGGATGGCTGGTCCCAGGACAGGGCCAATAGGCCCTGGGGACAGGGTGTGGGTTTCCTGATGGGCCAGAGAAAGAGGCGTTCAGACCTGTCAGGAGATGATGCTCTCTCTTTTTCTCGGGTTCTTATCTGTTCCCATTGCATGTCTGGTCCCCCACATGCTTAATGTAGTAACAAGGAATGGGCTTTGCTTTGGGAAGGCCAGGATGAGGCCAGACGGGGTCTGGGACTAGGCCCTGCTGTTGAATTCAGAGCACTGTGTCCGTGGAATCTGCCACAAGACCTCCCTGGTTGGGTGGGTGGCCTCCCTCCAAGAGGCAGAGCTCCAGGGCCATGCTAGGGTTGCTGGCAAGAGTTTTGACAGACAACATGGCACTCAAGACTTTGACGTGTCCTTTGTGTGATACTTTCATTGCACTTCCCAAAGCATGTTCTCTTAGCGGTACACTGATTTCTCTTTTCCTGCATCCTGTTTGCCATTATGGCTCTGGCAAAAGAAGGTGGCAGGTGCCATCTCAAGAAAGAAGAGGTGGGTCTAGTGCAAGGCAGTGTGTTAGGCCAGGTGTTCTAGAATCAGAACCTGAGATGGGGCCTCAGGTAAGAGCCATTTATGGCAGGGTGCTCTTGGAAGGAAGGAGTGAGGCCAGCCTCAGCCTAACCCCATGAGGGGCTCAGGGACATGAATTGTATCACTGAGTTGGTCCCCTCTTGAGACAAGGGGCCTGGCATTAGTACCCCATGCCAATTAGTCAGTGGCCACTGGATGTCACTGATTGGGGAGGAAGAGTAATCTCGAAGGTGAGATAGATCCTGCCAGAGGCAAGGCTCCAAGGAAGAGGACACTGTTACCCTTAGCAGCCAACACTCATAAGATCTGGGGATCAGAGACCCCGGTCCAGCAAAGGGGATGCAGCTTGGAAACCTGCGGCTTCTATCAGAGGGGGAAACCTAACAAGACAGGAAAAGAAAGGGAGGGACTGTTGTACTTCCTGGCCCGGTAGCTTGTGCGAGGGAGATGAGAAACAGGACAGGCAAGTATGGAGGCCCATGCATCATGTAGGACCTGCCCTCATTGGTCTGGAAATTGGCTGGAGGGCACTGAGCCCTTTAGGAGGCCTCTGCTTAGCTTCCTGTCTGGGGTGCCAGGAGGAGATAGCTGTGTAGAAAAGCCCTTGAAGGGCGAAGAGAGTGGCAAGGTGAGGTCAGGCCAAGGGTTCAAGCCAAGAGCCTGTTACAAGGCAGCTGTGGTGAGAGGTCAGGGGTCTGTAGCAAAGGCTTCTGCCAGGGGATGTCTGGGGCCATATGATGCTGCAGTGTGGTACCAGTTAAGGAGGGGCTAGAGATACTCTGAGAAGACGCCAGCTCCAATGTCTGCTGGAGGCCAGATCACAGACTTAGTAACTGCTAACAGAGTGTCTGGGACCAGGCTGGGTGATAGCCACAGCTGGTGTTCCACTACCAGTCATTCATGCTCCTCCTCCCACAGTGTGGCGTTACTGCTGGGAGGTGGCTGCCCAGATAGGGACTGTATTTCCCAGTTAACCTTGCATCTGTGTCTGGCTGGTGACAAGTCCTCACCAACAGAATGTGAGTGGAAGTCATGTGTGTCACTCCTGAGTGGTAGCTTTTAAGAAGTGGGTAGGAACTTCTCTCTATCCTTCCAGTGACTAGAAAAAGACTCTGGGGGGTCCAAGAGGCTGGCAGAGCCAAAGATGGGAGGAGCCTGGGTCCTTGAATCATTACATGGAGGAAAGGTCCCCATAGACTAGGAGTTGCCTCATTGGACTGTTCTGTGGGCAATATGGGGAAAGTTAAAGCTGTTGACATTTGGGTACTTATTTATTACAGAAACTAGTGTTGTCCTAACTATGACAGGCCTGACTGGGCTTCTCCAGAAGACTGCATAATGTCCGTGTCAGTGCTGGCACAGGACTGACTCTTCACTCACTTCCACCCTCCACTGCCACTCCCCAGGGGCAAAAGTTCACATAAAGCTCCCTTTCAATACTCAAGTGCTACCTTGGAAAGGAGGAGGTGAGGGAGGAGATCAGAAAGACTTACTAAAGAGAAACTGAGGGGCACCTGGATGGCTCAGTTAAGTGTCTGGCTCAGGTCATAATCTCACGGTTTTGTGGGTTCGAGCCTCATGTGGGGCTCTGTGCTGACAGCTCAGAGCCTAGAGCCTGCTTCTGTTTCTGTGTCTCCCCCTCTTTGCCCTTTCCTGCTCATGCTCTGTCTCCCTCTCAAAAATAAGTAAGCATTTAAAAAAAGAGAAAGAGAAACTGAGGTGAGAGATTGCTTAAATATTTGCTGCTCAAAGTGGTGTCCCTGGACCAGCAGTGTCAGCATCACTGGGACTTACCAGAAATGCAGACTCTCAGGTCCTACTTGGGCCTCCTGAATCAGAGTCTGCATTTTAAAAAGACCCCCAGGTGATTTGCGTGCACATTACAAGCTTGAGAAGCTCTCCTCAGAGAAAGGTATTACATCTGAAAATGTGCCTCTTGGCCGGACAGACAGCTGAAGAGCAGACAGCATATTCATTCATTCTTTCAATCTGTTACTATTTATTGAGCATCTACTATTTTCCAGGCAATTTCCTGGAGAATAAAGACAGATACAGACTCTGTATGTTGACAAAGCATAAAGTGAGGTGCCGCCTGACTTGGTCTGGGGGCTCAGAGAAAGCTTCTGACAAAGCAACAGTGAGAGAGATCTGAAGGAGAAGTCAACCATGTGAAGAACGGGGTCAGCCACGTTCACGGCAGAAGAAACAGTATGTACAAAGGCCTTGAGGTAGGAAGAAGCTTAGAGATCTTGAATAATTAAAAACAACAGCAACAGCCCAGTGCTTGTTTTGAACTTGAGTAAGAGAGTGGGGTGAGAAGGGATGGAAAGGTAGAGGTAGGGGCGAGACCCTACAGGCCCTTGTAGGCCAGGAGAAGGATTTTGGACTTAATCCTAGAACGTAAGGGAATTTATTTATTTTTATCTTAATTTTTTTAAGTATGCTCCATGTCCATTATAGAGCCCAATGTGGGGCTTGAACTCACGACCCTGAGATCAAGACCTGAGCTGAGATCAGGAGTTGGATGTTTAGCCAGCTAAACATCAGGTGTCCAAGAGCACAAGGGAATTTAAATCCTGGCTCGGCCACTTACTAGCTGCGAGATGGTGGGCAA
Organism: Hyaena hyaena; assembly: GCF_003009895.1. NCBI lineage: Eukaryota > Metazoa > Chordata > Mammalia > Carnivora > Hyaenidae > Hyaena > Hyaena hyaena. The sequence continues at coordinate 667,071 of NW_024080943.1, forward strand.
GTTACTGAACCCCCAGCCCTCCAATTTCCTCATCTGTAAAAGGAGAACAACACAGTGCCTATTTCATATCATAGGGTGGTTTTTAGGATTAAATGAGTCAATATATGTAAAGGGTTTATACAGCGAATGGCACATAAGAATTTGCAGTTACTGTTGAAGAGTTTTAGTCAGGAGAGTCATGTGATAAGGTTTGTGCTTCAAGAAATCCTTCACTACTGCATGAGGGAAAACTAGGCTGCAGAGGGGAAAGGCTGAAAGCAGAGGGCCCAGTGGGAAGACTGTCACCCAGCCGTGAGATGATGGCCGTCTCGACCAGGCTGGAAGCAGTGGAGACAGAGGATGCGGGACTAGGAATTGGTGACTTGTGGGCTGTGTGCAGGGAGAGCTGATGCAGCTGGGACAGGAGTCAGGGATGGCTGCCAGGTGCTAAGTGGGATGGGAGTTGGTGGATGGGAGTGCCAGGCTTTCATTGGAAGCTGAAGAGTCAAATTTTGGACCTGCTGAATCTGAGGTGCCCGTGAGACACAAAGATGGCGATCCCGAACTAGGAGGCCGGATCTGGAGCGGCAGGACCCACGTGGGAGCCGTTAGCCTATGGATGGCAGTTAAACCACTGGGAAGAGATGGAAGTACTCAGAAAGAGCATGTAGCCTGTGAAGAGTTTGGATTCGAATCTCCAGAAGCCGTCTGCTTTGGGGAGAGTTACTTAGCGTCTCTGAGGCCCAGTGTCAGCTCTGAAAAGTGTGGCTGATGATACCTGCACCAGAGAGTTGTGTGGGATGCAAATGAGAAGCTGTGTGAGCCACCTAGCACTCAGCCCCATCAGTATTAATCCTTTTCTTGGTTTATCCCCTTCCTCGCTTGTCACACGCATTCTTTCCCACCTTGGTTTCTGCGGCAGCCTGCAACCAGGTCACACTGCCGCCTGCTTGTTCCTGCTCCCCAGGTGCTGAGCCCAGAGTGGTCAGCATCCAGATGGGAGGAGCATTGTGGACCAGCAGAGACCCCCCAAACATGCGGAGAGTGAATCGTCCTGTGAAATGAACACTGGCCTCTGAGCCGGTGGGACTTGATTCAAGTGTCATCTCTGCCTCCCGCTTGCTTGAGGCCTCAGGTAAGTTCTTGCGCCTTCCAGAGCGTCAGGCATTTCATCTGCATAGTGAGCAGTTAGGCGATTCTGCTCTGTGTTAGTTTGCTAGGGCCGCTGTAAGGAAGTGCCACAAACTAGGTGGCTTTAAACAACCAATGTCGCTCACAGTTCTGGGGGCTGGAAGTCTAAAATCAAGGTGTCAGCAGGGCCAAGATCCGCTGAGACTCTGTGCAGACTCTTTCCTTGCCTCTCTTTAGCTTCAGGTCCTTGGTGTCCCTGGCTTGCAGCTGCATGACTCTGATCTCTGCCTCTGGCCTTACTGTGGCCTTCTCTGTGTCTCTCTCTTTTTTTTAAATTTTTTAAAAATGTTTTATTTATTTCTAGGAGAGAGAGAGAGAGACAGTGTGAGCAGGGGAGGGTCAGAGAGAGAGGGAGTCACAGACTCTGAAACAGGCTCCAGGCTCTGAGCTGGCAGTCAGCACAGAGCCCGACGCAGGGCTCGAACCCACAAATCGGGAGATCATGACCTGAGCGAAAGTCGGACGCTTAACCGGCTAAGCCACCCAGGCGCCCCTCTGTGTCTCTTCTTAAAAGGACACCAGTCACCCCACTCCAGTTTGCCTTCCTCTTAATTAACTACGTCTGCAGTGAGCCTGTTCCTGAACAACATCACATTTCCAATTCCTGGGGCTAGGACTTCACCATATCTTTTTGGTGGGATACATTTCAACCTATAACACATTCCTAGTCTTTTTTTCCTCTGAATTTGTAGAAACTGAGGAAGGAAAAAAAAATCTCCATGGAGGAGAGAGCTAGGGAATGTTAATTATATTTTTACTTGTTAGAAAACAGTTTTCTGATGGCTAGAAATACACATTCTCTCTGTTAATTATGTTCTCCTCATGGCAGGTAATCATTGCAGGTAAAAAGGCCTTTTATTGAGAGAACAAACAGAAAGGTAAGAGCTAGACCCTGCTACTCCTGGGGAGAAAATGTTTGTGCTTAATTGGAAAAGGCAAACTTTTTCTGCCCTCTGTTCTGTCTGTCACACCCTCTCTAAGGTGGGGACAGGGCCAGGACTTGTCTTCCTCTCCACCCCTGCTAAACTGGACCACTAGACATGATTTGCCGTCTCCTGTAGTGGCAGGAGTTTGCCTTCACCCTCCTGCTTCAGGGAAAAGCCACCTTTGGGGGCGCCTGGGTGGCTTAGTCGGTTAAGCGTCCAACTTTCGCTTGGGTCATGATCTCGCGGTTCGTGGGTTCGAGCCCCGCGTCGGGCTCTGTGCTGACTGCCAGCTCGGAGCCTGGAGCCTGTTTCAGTCTGTGACTCCCTCTCTCTCTGACCCTCCCCTGCTCACGCTGTCTCTCTCTCCTAGAAATAAATAAAACATTTAAAAAAAAAAAAGCCACCTTTGATTATGGGAGGCTCTGGTGTCCTCACCGGCCCATACAGCACCCTACCAGTCCGCTCCGCCGACAAGGTCATGCTCTCGACCCTGGAGAGTAGTAAGGGGCCCATGTCCTAGAGCTCTTGTTGAGCCTCAAAACTTCATGGGCCAGTTGCGCTCCTTAATATTGTATCCAGTGACTTGAAAAGTTATGTCCACACAAAAATTGCACACAGATGGTTATGGCAGTTTTATTCTTAATTACCCAAACTTGGAAGCAACCAAAGTGCTCTTCAGTGGCTGAGTAGATAAGCAATCTGTGGTGTGTATATCTGCTCAATGAAACGTTATTCAGAATTAATTCAGTGATTAAAAAAAAGAGTTATCAAGCCATAAAAACACATGAGGAAACCTAAGGCGTGGTGGTACGTGAAAGGAGTCAGTCTGAAAGGCTACATATTGTGTGATTCCAGCCACACGGCATTCTGGAAAGGGTGAAACTGTGGACACAGTAAAAGATCAGTGATTGCAGGGGATTGGGAGGAGTGGAGGGAAGAGGGCATTTTTAGGGCAGTGAAACTATTTTGTATAACACCATAATGGTAGATATGTGACAGCATGCCTTCGTCAAAACATAGAACCTACAACACAGAGTGAACCCTAATGAAACTATGGAGTTTAGTCATTAACAATGCGTCAGTATTGGTTTATCAATTATAATAAACACACTACTCTGTGCAGGGTGTTAATAATAAGGGCCCTGTGGGGGCGCCTGGGTGGCTCAGTCGGTCAAGCATCCGACTTCAGCTCAGGTCATGATCTCATGGTTCGTGGGTTCGAGCCCCATGTCGGGCTCTGTGCTGACAGCTAGCTCAGAGCCTGGAGCCTGTTTCAGATTCTGTGTCTCCCTCTCTCTCTGACCCTCCCCTGCTCATGCTGTCTCTCTGTCAGAAATAAATAAAACATTAAAAAAATTAAAAATAAATAATAGGGGCCCTGTGTGGAGAAGCAAAGGAGGTTTATGGACCCTAGGGATTTTCTGCCCAGTTTTTCTGTAAACCTACAAATGCTCTAAAAAATAATGTCTATTAATTAAAAAACAAACCAACCTCATGGCCACTTTCGGGAAGCTCCTGGGGCTACAGGCGTGGGGCCTCTGGAGTTTCTTCTGTGAAGCAGGAGGCGCCAGAGCCCAATGTGGCTCTTCACATCTGGTGGCCTGTTTCAGTCAGTGAGCCTGTTGTCCTGCTACCAGTTGTGCGTGGACTGCAAGCAAGAGGGAGTCCCACAGCGGGTCCAGACAGCCGTGCAGGTGGCACAGGTCTCGCGGCACATCAGGATGCCGTTTGCAGCTGGTGGGAAGTCTTGAGAATCCCAGCAGGGTTAGGGAGGGACTGGAGTGTGGCTAGTAGGACATTTGCCTTGGGCACAAAAGTGGACAAAAAAGTTAACGGGAAGTTCCCCAAAACTCAGTAGTCAAATGGATAATATTTTAACTCTGTGTTTTAGAAAAACAACAATGAATGCAGAAATATCCTCATCAAAATGTCAGAACTGTAAGCAAAGACAGGGTTTGACCCCGTGCTTGTGTGACCCGGCCTCACTCGCCTCTGCCTTACCTTGGCCCTGTCAGACCTTGTCTTTACTTGATGTTCTGACACTTGATTCATCATAGTATGTTTTATATGAATTTTTATTTTAAAAATCATTTCAACAAAGTATTTTTTGTCTTGCTTATTGAGATTTTGGGTACCTCCCTTCAGTTTTGTGCCCAGGACAAGTACCCCATGCCTCTCAATTGTCAGGTTAATATATTCAGTCAGAACATATTCATTAAGTATCTACTGTGTGCCATTTACCAGTGGCTAAGATAACTTCCTCCTTCCTGGGCAAACCGTCATTGCTCAGGGAGCTCATGGCCACGTTGCCACAGCAGGCTGCCTGTACCCCACACCCAGACTTCCTGGGATGCCTCCACCTCCCTGTGCTCAGTGTTTCAGCAGCCGATGTCCACTCCCAGCCCTCAATGGAGTATCAGACCTCACTGAGGGGACCTGGTGGCAGAATGGTTAATAGGCCCTCATTTGCATTAGAGGGGAAGCAGTTTGTCTTTGTGGAATAGACACTTATTCTGGATTTCCTTTTCCATAAGGTCCTGGCAGCAACCCCATCCACAAACTTGTTAAATGCAGCCACAGCCACAGTATTCCCTCTGGCCACAGCAAGAGCAGTGAGATGCTCGTGGGACTTGCTATTTTTACTGTGTAGATACAGAAGCAGCCAGCCTAGTGGAAGGGGAAGTGGCCTGTTGAAGACTTAGCTCTGCCAACTTAAAGGCTGGTCTGCTGTTCTGAAGTAGCAACTGGTGTCTAATGTTTTGTCTTCCCTGGCCAGAATATGCAAGTTCTTCCCCTTGACCCTGGAATCATTTAAAAAAAATTTTTTTTTGGAGAGAGAAAGAGAGCATGTGTGTGCATGCAAGCGTGTAAGGGGCAGAGAGAGAGGGAGACAGGACCAAAGTGGGCTCTGCAATGACAGCAGAGAGCCCAATGCAGGGCTCAAACTCATGAATGCTTAACCAACTGAGCAACACCGGAACCCTGACTCTGTAGTCATTTTATTTTACATAGAGACCTTGAGTTGGAGCTGAAACTTGCTCAGGTCATTTCCTTACCCAACAATCCAGTCCCTTAACCTGTGGCCCTGTATTGGCATCTACTATTTTTCACCATCTTCCTCTTGCAGCCAGCGATAGCCCACAGACTTCTGGGAGCAGCCTAGATTCTAGTTCTAAACTGGAGGACCGCAGAATCAGGGCATTTTGCTGGCTTCATGATGCTCATGCTCTCCAACTAGAAAGCTAACATCCAGATCCTCTATGGTCCCACAATTTGCCCTCAGCACAGGGTTGCTATGTACAGGAGTGTAGCTTGTGCACTGCACAAGTCCAGAGGGCACCATTCAGATGGAATAAGATGTGAGTGATGCTCTTGAAATTGTGTAGTGCAGCAGTCTTGCCTGAGCAGTTAGTCATGAAGTCGCCACCCCCTTAGGGAACTTGGACCAATGCATTGAGAGAAAGGGGTATGGCAGGCTGACTCTGTGACTCTGGTGCCTGAGAGCAAGGTAGTGATCATAACAACAACAGAAATCCCCATGACAACCCTGTTAGGTGATATTAATGATATTAATATTATCCTCATTTTACAGATGGGGAAATTGAGACAATGTGAGGTTGGGTAATTTGCCAAGGACGCACAGCTGAAAAGTGGTAGAGACACGATTTGAACCCAGGTGGTCTTCCTCCCAACCTTTGCTCTGAAACAGTGGTGGATCAGCACTGTTATATCCCTAACTTCATTTCAAGACTGAGGCCTGGATCTGCCTCAGAAGAACCTTGTCAGATCCTGAACATACTGCATGGGAAGGAGATTTGAACACAGACAATCTAGGTCAAAGCCACATTCTGCTACATACCAATGTGACTGAGGCCCCATCCCCAAGTCTCTGAGCCTCCGTTAGTTATTCAAATGGGCCTGTGATGGTGAACAGGCCTTATACACTTACTGGTCTTGTACACTTCAACTACATGACTTCAGCCCTCATACAGGTCTTCCTGGGGCCCATGCTGCATGGGACCCTGGCCTGGAGTGGTGCCCAGGTAAGGTGTGTGTGGAAGGGCTTTTGAAGCATCCGTGTTCATGCACACACATTTATTGGCAAGAGTGATGATTGCTAATGGCACTCTGTGACGTGCCTCATGTGCAGTTCTCATTTACCCCTCTAAGGCAGGCACTGCTGTCATGTCCACTTTCAGATGAGGACACTGAGGCTCAGAGATGAGAAGTCACTTTCCCTGCATCACACAGCTAATGGGTGGTGGATCTGGTTTCTCAGCCCAGGCAGGCTGACTGCAGAGCCTGTTCTCGACTTCAGGTGACAGCACCCAATGGACTCTCCAGACGGCCCTTCTTCACAGGCCCCTGTGCACTGCCTGCCTTTGGCTGGAACATGGAAGTAGGCTGGGGGGAGAGGTAGAGAAACTCAAGAGATAGAGCCCTAGGGCTGGAGCCCTAGAGCATCTGTGATTGGTCCATAGTTTCTCAAAAGGGTGGGTTTTGTTGTTCCTCATGATCCAGAAAATTAGGAAGAGTGGGTGCCAGGGAGGCCAAATCTGCCTCCTATTGAAAGAAGTTGGCCCCAAGGAGAAGGCCCTTGGAAGGATGAATTTTATCCTTTACTGTTGCCAAGGGCTCCTTTCTGAATTTCATCTTCATTTGGGGCCATTGAGAGGGAAGAATGAAGTTATAAAAAGACTTGCTTCCAAGGCATGTCATTAAGGCGCCTCTTTGTTCGCTGGCTTCTGCTGCGTCTTTACTAGCAGCATTTGCAACGTTGGGGGACTTGTACTTGAGCTCAGAGAGAGGAGGCACCCACATGGCGCTGCAGTGCCCTGGGTGACCCTCTCATACACCTGGACCATGGGAAGCTGAGATCCATAGATGTGTGACAGGATCTGGTGTAAAGAGAGGAGCAGACTGGCCTCTCAGGGAGTGGGGACAGTGCTGTTGGTCACACCTTGGGGGAATTCTCTCAAATTGGAAAGATATTTGGGTGGTGGGGGGTCAACAATCAACAAAGGTGCACTATCCAGAGATGAGGCGTGGGCCAAGTCTGACTTGACTTATAGGAGACATGAGAGCAGCGGGGGTAGGGAGCACCACAAGCAAGGAAACTGGGGTGAGTTCTGCTTTAAAGCATAAGCTTCCTGGGCCATGGTTGTGCTCTGCACCCATTCACCATGTAGCCTCAGGAAGTCTCTCAGTCTTTGCCTTGGTTTCCTCATCTGCTCTCGGGACAGTGAAACCAACTGTTAGGGCCTGTGGTGTTGCTACTTTGGCTATTGTTTGTCTGCCCCACCCCCCTTCGGGCTCATTTCCCTAGCCTCCTGGTGCTCACGGCACTTCCTTCTCAGCTCTGCTAGTGCCCAGCACAGGGCCTGGCTCAGAGCAGCAGCTGCTACTATAAACCAAATTAATAAATTCATGAAGAAATGAGTGTTGATAAGTAGACTGCCTGCATGGAAATACGCTGGAAGGAGATGTGTGGGCTCCACAGAAAGGGACAGAAGCCCTTCAGGAGAGCCATCATTCTATCTATCTTCGAATTTTCATCTTTTAATCAATCAATCAATCAATCAATCAGTTTATTTATTTATTGAGAGCAAGAGAGCGTGAGCACACACAAGCTGGGGAGAGGTGTAGAGAGAGGCGGGGGAGAGAGAATCTTAAGCAAGCTCCACGCTGAGCCCAGTTTGGGACTCAATGTCGTGACCCAGGAGTCATGACCTGAGCCAAAATCAAGAGTCAAAAACTTAACTGACTGAGCCGCCCAGGTGCCCTGGAATTTTCATCTTGATTTATTTTGCTTGATGAGTGATGCTTTGCTCTGAGAAACTATAACCCTCAATAGAAATGGCCGTGCAAATGTTATACATTTATATGAAAATGTAAAGAATTTTTGTTGTTTGGGTAATTCAAATTTATTCTGAGCATTTATTCTAAATATGTGTTCTGATTGGCTAGCGCAGAGCTGCCAGACAGAGATAACATCTTATATCTGGTCACGAAGAGTCTAAGCTCTACAGGATGCAGGAAGGGCTGGATCAAGGGGACATCTTGAGAGAGTTGTATTGCTGACCCTGCACATATTCAGGAATTCACTTTCGAAGCCTCAGTTTGTGCTTTTGTAGAAGTATTGATTTCTTCTACTAAATACAATATGAAGAGGACAATATGTCATTCCCACTTTTTTTTTTTTTTTTTGAGAGAGTGAGTGAGAGAGTACCCCCACTAGAATCTCAGTGGTTATAAATTGTCAGAGGCAGTAGGGCAGCATCTTCTGTATCTCAGCAGACTTGCTAAACTAGAAGCTAATCCTTCTGGCACTGACATTCTGTAACACTGGGTTTTATGATTATGTAGCCTCACTTAGGTTTAGGTGAGAAAAGTAGCCAGATCCTATATGGTCCTTCTTTTGGGTTCCTGGACCAATTCTAATGTGTTTAGAAGGAGCAGGGTTCTCCAACTCCTCCAATAAACAATTCTTAGACACCAGCAGGGTCTTCAAGAATTCAACTCAATTCTGACACTGTCTACTTGGAAACAGCATCAGATTCCACAGGCTAAGGGTTCAGTCTTACAAGACCTCCCACGCTCCCTTCAGATACAAGGCACAAGCCCAGGCTGTTATCTGTCCTTCTGACTGACCATCTGTAGATGGAGGTTTCCATGACCTCCACCTTGGATTTCAGATGCCAGCTGCAAGTGCATGTTGTTACCTTTATGTCTGGTCAACTGGAAATAAATCAGAGGTTCCTACGACCTCTTCTTCTTGTTTGATTAATTTGCTACAGCACTTACAACTCAGATACACATTGTACTTACTAGATCACCAGTATGCTATAAAGGGATATATCTCAGGAATAGCCAGATGGAAGAGGCGCACAGGGCAAAGCATGTGGGGAGAGAGCAGAGCTTCTCTGTGCCCTCTGAGTGTGCCTCCCTCCTCCAGTCTGCCCATGTTCCCCAGCCCGGGAGCTCCCCCAGCCCTGTCTTCTTGGGTTTTTATGGAGGCAGTTATCTGAATGACCAAATATTTAGTTTTCTTTTAAGCCACAATTTCACAGTCTTATAGACTCTTAACGTGGCTTTGCTTTTCTCTTGAGAAGGGAGCCAGTGGAGGGTTTTGAGCGAGGAGTGGTTTGATTTGACTCTGGCTACACAAGGATCCTTCTGGCAGCTGTATGAGGATAATGTGGAAGACAGCACAGACGGAGGCAGAGTGAGGAGAGAGGCTATTGCAGTGGTCCAGTAAGGAATGATGGTGGCTCGGACCAGAGTGTTGGTGATGGAGGTGGTGACAAAGGGTTGCATTCTACAACTACCTTAAAGCGTAATGCCCCAGGATTTGATGTCAGTAAAAGAAAGATGTCAGGGATGACAGGAAGGTTTTGGGTCTGAGCAATTGGAAGGGGGAGTTACCGTTTCCTGAGACGGAGGTGACAATAAGAGGAACAGCTTTGAGGCACAGAAGGGCAGTAGGAGTCAGGAGGTCGGTGTTGGATGCGGATTTTTTGAGGCACCAGTTAGATCCCTCTGGGGGCTGATGTTGGGTGGGAGGCTGTTGGATATGCATCTGTAGAATTCAAGGGCGAGTTCTGGGCTGGAGGTTTAAATGGTAACTCTCAGGCATATATGAACCTTTTTAAGGCCTTTGAAAATAGGTGTCAAATTCCTTTTCAGAAAGGTTCATAAATTAATACTTTCTCTAGAGGATATAGAAATTCCCAAATGCTGGGGCGCCTGGCTGGCTCAGTTGGTTAAGTGTCCGACTTCGGCTCTGGTCATGATCGCACGGTTTGTGGGTTCGAGCCCCGTGTCGGGCTCTGTGCCGACAGCTCAGAGCCTGGAGCCTGTTTCGGATTCTGTGTCTCCCTCTGTCTCTGCCCCTCCCCCACTCATGTTCTGTCTCTCTCTCTGTCTCAAAAATAAACTATAAAAAAAAAATTAAGGGGCGCCTGGGTGGCTTAGTCGGTTAAGCGTCCGACTTTCGCTTAGGTCATGATCTCACGGTTCGTGGGTTCAGGCCCCGCGTCGGGGTCTGTGCTGACTGCCAGCTCAGGGCCTGGAGCCTGTTTCAGAGTCTGTGTCTCCCTCTCTCTCTGATCCTTCACTGCTCACGCTGTCTCTCTCTCTCGCCTAGAAGTAAATAAAACATTTAAAAAAAATAAAAAAGAAATAAAAAGAAATTCCCAAATGCTGGCTATTACTTCAAAAAATTCATGCCAATTCAATAGGAGAAAGGTGACGTCTCAATATTTTAATTTTCATTATGTGAATTTCCAGTGAGATTAACTTCTTAATGTTTTTTGGCCTTTTCTCCTTTGTCTCCTGTGAATTGCATGGTTGTGTCCTTTTGTCCATTTAAAAAGTGGGGGTGGGGGCGCCTGGGTGGCTCAGTCGATGGGTGTCCAACTCTTATTTGCAGCTCAGGCCATGCTTCCAGGGTCGTAGGATTGAGCCCCACATCGGGCTCCATGTTGAGCATAGAGCCTGCTTAAGATTCTCTCTCTTTTCTCTCTTTCTCTCTCTCTCCCTCTCCCCCCGCCCCTCCCCCTCACTTGTGCGCATGCGCTCTCTCTCTCAAGAAAAAAAGTCGGAACGACATATTGTCCTCTTCATATTGTATTTAGTAGAAGAAATCAGTATAACCTGTTGGGTGACAGATAGTTTTTCTGAATTTTAATTTTGTTTATAGTGCTTGCTGATGTATGGGAAGATTGGTATATTCATGTAGTCAAATATATCATCTTTCCTTTTTGAATCCTTCGTTTTGTTTGGAAAGCCTTTCTTCTCCTAATATGAGAAAAATATTAATCTATATTTTATTCTAGTTTTTTATGTTTTAATGAAAATAATAACTCTCTGATTCATGAAATTCATTTTAATGTATGATGCCAGGAATTGAATTTTTTCCTGCCCCAAATAGTTAATGAATTGTTCTTGCATCATTTATTGGGCATTCTGTAACAGTTCTCATGAATTGAAGCATCACTTTAATCAATACTAAATTCCTGCCTAGACTCAGGCTTGTTTCCAGGCTTCTAATTTTTTCATAGCTATGTCTATTTTTCTACACTGTTTTAATTTTTATAATTTACAACTCAACTAATATCTGGTAGATCCATTATTTATTTTTTTGAAAATTTTCTTCATTATTCAACCTCTTTTTTTCCTTCGCAACTTTAGACTTGAGACAGAGACAGAGAAAGTGAGTGGGAGAGAGGGGCAGAGGTAGAGAGAGAGAGAATCTTTTCTTTTTAATGTTTTGAGAGAAAGACACCACATGTGTGAATGTGGGAATGAGGAAGGGGCAGACAGAGGAGGAGAGAGAGATTATTTATTAAGCAGGTTCCACACTCAGTGTGGAGCCTGACTCAAGGCTCCATCCCATGACCCTGGGATCATGACCTGAGCTGAAATCAAGAGTCAGGTGATCAACCCAACTGAGCCAACCAAGCGCTCCTAGACTTAACATTTTCAAGTTCCAGAAAGTTTCTAGCTAAGTGTTAATTACAGTTCTCTGAAGCTTACACATTACTTTGACAGGATCCATAGATTTATAATATTGTTTTCTCACCCTTGAACATGGTGTACTTCCCTAACCACGCAGGCTTTCTCTCATGTCCTCAGTATCCTTTTGTTGCTTCTTCATCTACTGATGCACATATCTGGATGATTTTATTCCTAAGTAAAACAAAACAAACCAAGCAAACAAAAACCCTGAACTACTCGGCACCTCTCTGCCTAATCTCTCCTCTGTCACAGTGGTTCTCAACAAGAGTGATTTTGTTCCCCCAGGGACATTTGGCAACGTCTGGAAATATTTTTAGTTGTCACAGCTGGAGACCCAGTACTGGCGTCTAGTGGGGAGAGGCCAGGGATGCTGCTAAACACCCTGTTACGCCCGTGACCGTAGAATTGTCTGGCCCCAAGAGTCAGGAGTGCTGAGGTCAAAAAACCCTCATGGATCTGTGTGGTGACTGGACCCTTTCTCCATGGGCTGTCCTTCTGGTATCATTGTATTTCGATCAGTGACAGAGGTGAGTCTGCTAAGTATCGCAAGGGGTTCCTGTCCTCTGGGTGTCTGCTTCGTGCCTTGAGATGAATAGCCCCCTGTGAGAGGCTGTACCCCTGACTTGCATGGTGGCCAGGAGTGTGGAGTTGTGCAGCCCTCAACTCTCAGTCTGTCACGTGTCTGTTCTGGACTTGGAGTCCTAAAGGAGGCCAGTTTTCCAGAAGGGGACCAAGGAAGACCTGAAAGGAAACCTATGGTTGCGTTTAACTAAATTTCACTAACTGGCAAAACTCACCTCAGGTGGCATAAATCAGAAGTGTTTGCCAGGGGTGCGGGTGGAGGGCGGGTCGGGCCCAAGGGAACTCTCTGGGGATTATTTCTGACATATTGGGTCTGGCAGTCAGATGGAGAGCTTTCTCCAGGGTTTTTTATTCCTTAAAAAAGAGGTGCAACCATAGTGGAAGCCCCTTTGTATCCCTCCCACTCTCATTCCCCTTCCTCTCTTCCCAGAAGTAGCCAATGTTTGGAAGTTGGTATCTTTCATTTTAGTATTTTTGTATTTTTCCAAACAGTGTAGTTTAGTCTGTTTTTATATTTTATTTATTTTGTTCTCCTTCTTAACTTCACACCCAGTGCAGAGCCCAACATAGAGCCCAGTGCAGGTCTTGAACTCACAACCCTGAGTTCAAGACTCTGACACTTAACTGGACTGAGCCACCCCAGGTGCTTCAGTCTGTTTTTAAACATTAAAGTATCACACTTTATATATATAATCCTGTATTTTCTTTTCCACTTAATATTTTTATATCTACTTGATTCATTTTAACTGCTATATAGCGTTCTATTATATGTGTATACTTCCAGTTTACTTCTAGTAAACTTATCCAGTTTCCTACTATTGGACATTTAGGTGGTTTCCAGTTGTTCTTTATCATAATGCTTCAGTGAACATCCCTACTGTACCTTTGTATTTATTTTGTAACCTGTCAGAGTATTGCTTTCCAATTGGCCCTCTTGAGTTCTCTAGAAAGACAATATTATCATGGGCTAAAAATTATACTTCTGTTTCTTTCTCTCATAATTATGATTCATATCTATTTCTGGTCTTTTTACATTGCTTAGAAACTTCAGAACAATAGTAAATAGCAGTGGGAACAGTGGCCCTTCTTGTTTTGTTCTTCACATTAATGAGGTGGCCTCTTGAGTTTCACTGTTGTTAAGGATGATTTGGGCTTTCAGTTTGAGATAGATATTATTTATCAGTCATGCTGAGGTATTATCCTTTTTTTTTTACCTGAGCTTATCAGGAATTAAAATCATGAATAAATGAATATTGTAGACCAATTTCAATATTATTGTGAAATGCTTTTTCTTATTTGGATTAGTTTAGTAATAAACTTATAATATTGAGACAGTCATGCAGTTTTTGATGTATTATTCTTCTAATCTATTGCAGGATTACCTTTGCCAACATTTTTTTGTTTACTACCTTTGGATATATAACATACTAATTGTGATTAGCCTGTTATGTTACATTATTTATTGATTGATTCATTTATTTATTTTGGCTATCTTTTAAGTCATGGTCACCAGTTTTTTTTTTCTTAAGAGTACATTATTAAGGTATAATTTACACACAGTAAAATGTGTAAACCTTAAGTATACAACTTGATGAATATTGACAAATATAAACTTCCCAGCAGCCATCAACCAGATCAAGATATGGAACATTCTCATGACCTCAGAAGGTTCCCTTGTAGTTCCTTCCAGGCAGTCCTTCACCCCCACCCCTAGCAACCACTTCTGTTGACTTTCTATCATCACACATTAGTATTGTCTTTCCTTGAGCTTCATATAATAGGGATCATATAATTTATACTCTGTGTGTGGCTTCTTTCATTCAACATAATGTTTCTGAGATTCATCAAAAACCTTATGTCAATAGTTGAGCTAGCTTTGTGAAATGAACTGATACAATATACATCTTTTTTTTCATGCCCTGAAGGGGTTTGTGTTACATGGAAATTATTTGTTCTGTGGAAGGCTGAAGTACTGCACCCATGAAATCCTCTGAGGCTGGAAGCCATTTTAGGAGGCAGTACTTTGACAACTTTCTTTACATTTTTTCCCTTTATTATCGGCCTATTCAGGTAGTCTATTTTTTCTTGAGGCAATGTTGGTATGTTATGCTTTCCTAGAGAATAATCAGGTTTTGAAAGTATTAGCATATAATTATTCAGAATATTCTCTTATAATTTAAAAATCTATGGTTTCCCTTTTTTCATTTATAATATTTATTTATGCCTCCTTCAATGGTGGAAACAAGACTATATCATGAACCAGCTCTAAAATTTTTCTGTCAATTTTACAGTTTTTCTATTAAGTTTACTAATCAATTATGTTTGCTTTAACCATATTTTCTAGATTTGTTTCCATATTTTTTAAATCTTTTATAAAAACCAAATTATTTAAATGGATCTTTATTTTACCCACTTTCATGCTTTTCTGATTAATCATAAAGGCATTTAAGGTTATCAATTTGCCTGTGAATCAGCTTTGCCTCATCCCATAAGATTTCTTATATGATTTTCTCTTTTTCATTGTTTTTACATGGCCTATTTGCAGTTGTGATTTTTCTTCTTTAGCCCAAATGTTATCTAGGAGAATACTTAAAAACATCTAAATGATTAGATTTTTGGTTTGTGCGCTAGGGAATCATATTATTTTTAATTTACCACTGCCTTCTAGGTAGAATGGTTTCTGTGCCTTTAGAGTCTTTTGTCTTTTACACAGATAAGAAAGAAAAGAGATCTTATCCAAAGATAAGAAAATCAGAGAAACAGGCCAAGAGATCCAACATCCAAATAATAAGAGTTCAAGAATGAGAAAACAGACAATGAAAGGGAAGACATTATTAGAGAAATAATTCCACAAAAGTTGCTAAAGTTGAAGGATATGGATTGATAGGGCCCCTCAAATGCTGGAGAAAATAGACTCACTTTGAGAAATACGTTTTTTTAAAAAAATTTTTTTAATGTTTTATTTATTTCTGAGAGAGAGAGAGAGAGAAACAGCATGAGCAGGGGAGGGTCAGAGAGAGAGGGAGACAGAGAATCTGAAACAGGCTCCAGGCTCTGAGCTGGCTGTCAGCACAGAGCCTGACGCGGGGCTCGAATCCACGAACCGTGAGATCATGACCTGAGCCGAAGTTGGACGCTTAACCAACTGAGCCACCCAGGCGCCCCAAGAGAAATATGTATTTTTAGAGGATGGTGCATTTTAAATTTCTGTTTGACTTAGAAGATAATTGAAGTCACATTTGGAGAATGCAAATTAACTTGTGATTGGCCTCTGGCCAGACTGTATACAGAAGGACCTCTGGCGTCTGATATCATAATAGATTGGTACAGGGTACCTGGTGGCTTAGTTGGTTAAGTGTCCAACTCTTGGTATTGGCTCAGGTCATGATCTCACAGCTGGTGAATTTGAGACCCATGTCAGGTTCCACAACAGGCGGTGTGGAGCCTGCTTGGGATTTTCTCTCTCCCCCTTTCTTTGCCCCTCCCCACTCACTCTGTCTGTGTCTCTCTCAAAATAAACAAATAAACTTAAAAAAATAGTGGATTGGTATCCTGTCAAGGAAATAGTTATTCCTATTATGAAAGAATGTCCTATAGAAATAGGACATTCTAATTTCTGAAGTATTTTTTTTAATGTTTTTATTTATTTCTAGGAGAGAGAGAGAGAGACAGCGTGAGCAGGGGAGGGTCAGAGAGAGAGGGAGTCACAGACTGAAACAGGCTCCAGGCTCCGAGCTGGCAGTCAGCACAGAGCCCGAAGCAGGGCTCGAACCCACGAACCGCGAGATCATGACCTAAGCGAAAGTCGGACGCTTAACCGACTAAGCCACCCAGGCGTCCCTAACTTCTGAAGTATTTTAAATTTAGGTGGGGAGGAAACCTGTCACAAAACAGGGAGGGAGGCAAACAATCTAGTACTTTTTAAGAGCTATATAATTTAAAAAGCACTGCACCTGTGTTTGATAAAATATTTCAGTCAGTCCTAATAGTATCACATGTGAGGCATTATGACTCCCATTTGGTAGACCAGAGTGAGACTCAGAGAGGTTAAATAAATTGTCCAAGTTCATAGAATTTACAGGTTGTAGAGCCGGGATTGAAGTAGAGGTCTCTGATTCTCTTGGCCTGTCCCATATGAACACCTCAAGAACACAAAATGGTTGAAGAAGGAAGAAGAAAGGATAAAAAACAAAGGATAAAAAAGGACATATGACAGCTGAGTCCACCCTGCCTTTAACATTTCTCTGTAATTTATTCTTACATATCATTTGCCGGATGATGCTATGTGGCCACCCCTCTTGGCAAAGGAAGCGGGGAAATGTAGTGTTTTAATAGGGTACATTGCTTTTCTGAATGAAACCACACTTATGCTAGGAAGAGAGAAGGAGAAATGAGTAGGCAATCTCAAGTCTCTGTGGAAGCCAGGAGCAGAAGCAGCCGTTCCTTTGGCTACCTAGAAGTTGTTTACATGGATGACTGAGGTTGTTTTTTGTCTTCTTGGCTTTGGATACTGTAGATTATTTTCATGGAATGGAATAAAGTTTTCAGTATCGTGCATGCATTTAATATTTAAATACCACAAGCTGTCCAGCTTTTTCCTCTCTTCATGACAAGATTATTATGATGATCCCAAATCCTGTGAAAATTTAATCTTGAGTTGTTCTAATAAAAATAAAGTGACAGCATTTAATATTTTAAATATACCGAAAGTGCTTGCCTGTTATTTTCTAGCTTTCCTTTCTCTGCTCTCTTCCCCAGGACTGCTTCCTCTCTATCTTCTCCCCACTTACCATTCTTATTCTCCATCAATTCAACTGCTTTCACCTCTTACTGAATCTTCACCTCATAGAATACTGGAGAGAACCTCTAGTTCAACCAACTCATGTTGTAGGCAGGAAAACTGAGGCTCAAGGAGTCAGGGAGATCTCTGACAAGGACTAAGGTCCCCTGTCTCTGCCCAACCTTCTTGAAGGAAGATCACTGATCCTTATTCCCAGCAGGGAATTTGGAAAGTGAAGGCTCTGAGGTGGGAAAGAGACCGGGGGCATTTGAGAAACCAAAAGGGAGATGGTGTACCTTTGGCACAGGGAATGAAGAAGTGAGTGGGTAGAGGGGTCAGTGAGGACCATGGGAAGCCAAGCTATGTGAGCCATTGTAAGGATATGGGGTTTATAAGCTAGTGAAGAGTTGTTACCAGAGTAGTATGATTTAGCTTCAAATCTCAAAAGACCCTTATGTCTGCTTTGTGGAAGCAGATTGGAGAGAACAAGGAAGCCAAAAGAGAATAGTAAGGAACTACTACAGTCTTTCAGGTGAGAGGTGATGAAGGCAGTTGGTGTGGGAGAGAAGCAAACAGAAGGTAATATTGGTTGTCAGGGTTTGGTGACAGATTTACATATTGGCGTATGAGAGAGGGAGAGGGCAAGCATGAGTCCTAGGTTTCTGTCTTGTGCAGGGGAAGACCCCCTATTGGGGCTGAGCATTGGAGGAGGAGCAGATTTGAGTGGAAGATCCACAATTCACTTTTGCATGGCAGTTTCTATGATACATTCTCATGAAGATGTCAGCAAAGTAGCTGGATATACATCATGAACCATATTTTTAAAATTCTATTTCTACCTGGCTATTGTTAGTATATAAAACAATTGTTTCATACAAATTTATTTTGTATCTGACCACTTTACTGACTTTTTTCATTAATTTGAATAGATTATCTGTGATTTAAAAAATGTCTATTTATTTGTTTTGAGGGAGAGAGAGTGTGTATGTGTGCATACGTGTGCATGTGAGTGGGGGAGGGGTGGAGATACAGGGAGAAAGAGAATCCCAAGCAGGCTTCATGCTGTCAGTGCAGAGCCTGATGCTGGGCTCAATCTCACAAACCATGAAATCATGATCTGAGTCAAAACCAGGAGTCAGGTGCTTAACTGACAGAGCCACCCAGGTGCCACTTTCTATGTTTTTTGTTGTTGTTGTTGTTGTTTTCTGATCTATAATTACATCGTCTGTAAATAATGGTAAGTCAACTTCTTCTTCCCCAATGGTTTTTACCTCTTTTTTTTTCTTGTCTTATCACTGTGGCTATAGCAGAAGTTCTTCTATAGTTACCTTTCTTTTTGTAAATATTTATTTATTAGAGAAAGCAGGGAGGGGCAGAAAGAGAATCCTAAACTCTGTCAGCCCAGAGCCCAACTTGGGGCTCAATCCCACAAACCACGAGATCATGATCTGAGCCAAAATCAAGAGTTGGTTGCTTAATGGACTGAGACACCCAAGCGTCCCTGTAGTTACTTTTAAAGGTAAAAATGATATCAGTATTTGAGCAGCCAAGGGGAAGATGATTTGGAAATGAGAGGAATCTGGGGACGTAGTAGACAGCTAAGACATTGTGGCAGCAGTTGAGGGGTGGTATGATCATGTCTTTGAATAGAGTGGTAACAGAAGACTTAGACAGGGATAGCAGTACCAAGTCTCTTCCCCTAACACTCAAGAAGAACTGTCTAGCAGTACAAAATGATCACAAAGCCTCAAAACTAAAGCATGGTGGTCAGATTGGCAGGAAGCCAAGAATATCTAAACAGTGAATATTAAAATTGGGTAGTGTATGTTCATCTGAAAAAGAGAACAGAAAGGAAATTTATAAAACTTCTCAGTTTGTGAACAGTTCTAAAAAGGTAAGATCAAAAGATATTAACAGATATATATTTTTCTGATTTATCTCCATGGTTAAAGCTTAATCCATCTTCTTCCAAAATGTCTTATAACAACTACAATTTATGTAACACAAGTGTGCATATAACATCATTTGGTTCCCCAATACCTCTGTGATGTAGAGAGTAATTCATATTTATCCAGGACTTGACATTTTCTACCATGCTTAGATTACCTCATTTGATGCTTATAGTCCCAGGGCTCACTCCCTTGCAATTCAGGGTCAAATAAAAATCAATCTATTTTCAGTTCTTTGAACATAAAGTCCTGTGTTCCCTCTACTAAGCTTTGTGGTTTACCTTCTTCATACCTGTTTCTCCTTCAAAACCCAGTTCAGACCCAAGGAAAGGTCTTTGTTTCATTGCAGGAAGGGGAGGTAAAGGTGGGTGTAGACAACAAGGTCCCTAAAAAAAGTCCCAGCCAGAGGGTACAGCACAACGTCAGAGATGCCACAGACACAGTATTACCTGCTGGCCTGGGCTTTGCTGAGCTCCCTTGCTTCTGGGAAGAAAAGAAAAATCCTTCTTCCTTCAGCCAAATGCATTTCCTTCACACATTAGACTGTTGGCTTGCTTATTTTTACCAGCCACCCCTCTGTTTGGGGTAGATGTCAAATCATGTGTTTTGTGGTACAAGAGACTTATGGGGGTGACATGACATTGGGGGCTGGGTACCATCCCTAAAGGGAATGCCCCAAGGCTCCAGAGTCTGGATAGTCCAAGGCCTTCTTGCTGGGTGAGTAGAGTCTTGGGAAAGGTGGAATATGCTTTTCCGGACCTGAAACTTTTTGCAGTTAGGTCTAGTTGGTTGGGACGGAGCCTCGGATGGTCTTCAAGCCTTGAGGACCCCAAACCGAAGACCCTAAAGGATCTGTTTCTGGAACCTCTTCTGTACATACCCCAAGGTGTCCCTCTGTCAAGCTGGGAGACTGGTGGGCATATGGATGGAGTCTATTCCATCTCTCTCAACTGTAGTGCCCAGTCTGGTGCCTGGGCCACAGAGGACCACAGAGGATTTGGGTGGAATTCAAGGCACAGTCAGGCTTGTCTCTCTTCTCTTCACCTCCAGCCCTAGCTTCTCAGCCATTGCTCTATAACCTGTCATGTGGCTGCCTACAAAAGAAGATAAAGGTAGAAGTCCCAGGTGACTTTATGAATTGAAGAGGTTTCAAAGCTCTTGCTTTAGAAGCTCAAGCAGAAGTTTTACCCTGTGTTGATGGAATAAAGCATTCTGTCAGCAAGCCTGGGCTTGCCTCCGACTAGGGGGCAGGGGAGAAGGGAGAGCAACGTTGTCACTTTAATTGCATTGGCATAAATATTTGATATTCAATAAATTAGATCTGGAGCAAGGAAAACATTCTTGCAAATGGATTTTTTACCTGGAGCCCAGCCCCATTAGCAGAGGAGTGGAGGGCAGCCTGCCCCAGGGTCGGTAATTAACTCAAGTGGAGCAGAACTAAGCATTTTTGACAGCCTTCCTGGTCTGGAATTAACTGTCATCTCAGAGGAAAAAAGAAACTGCACTGTCACATTACGGTTTACAAGAGGCTCCAGTGCTGCCAGCGAGTGAGTTTAGTTATGTCTCCCCCTCATGCCCTGCAATGTTTTTTCATCATTAAAGACAAGCTTAAAAGCAACTAATGATGTATTTTATATCCACGTACCTGAATCACAGATTTCACCAAAAGAGAAGACATTAGCATGGTAATTCAATTTTATTTCCCCTTTTGGCAGTTGTAACGCAACAAGATACAGTGGATGCTGTTATAAGTCACAACACTGTGATATTTGAAGATAGTGCAAACCGTATTTTTTTCTCCTCTCTGTATCAGGACTTGGTTATAATGAACCAGAGTATAGCCACTGTCTGTCTGTGCCACCTCCCCCACCCCCACCCAGTGTATGAAAGCAGCAGTTGCTTCTCAGAAAAGGCAAAACCATTGGAGCCTGAAGCTCTTTCTAGAAGCCACTACTTGTCTTCTCGTTCTGTGGAAACTGATACAGTGGAAATTGGTGCTGTGTCGGGCCTCACCTTGGCAGTGTTGTGTGCAAGCAAATTTTTATAAGGTTGGAGATGTTAGCCAGACTTAGCATGCAGGTGTCTGTATGCAGTCTACCGTGATGGACAGCCGGCTTCAGCAAAGAAAGCTGAGAGTGTGTGTGTGCTTGTGTATGTGTTTTTGTGTATGTGTGTTGGGGGGGGTGAGTTGTGCCACATCACACCTACTTCTCAGATTTTCCACCTATTTCACTAGTAGTGGAACCACAGCTCACTTTCCTTATCACTGACCCACACTGTTTTCCTCGTGTCCTACAGTCAGTGGGAGCCCTGGTCTCTTGACTTTTTCCCCTTTCTCCTGTCCTGTTCACTCCTGGCTTCTGTCTGGCCTCACTTCCTGTACAGTGTTAGATCTGAAGATGGGATTGTGTCCCTTAGTGGTTGGAAATTTCTGACTTTCCGCCTGATGCCCTGGCAGGGGTCCCTAACCTTGGATGTCCCTGAATCTGAGGGATCCAGATTGGCTGGACTAGAGTCTAAAAAGTTGGGTCCCAGGGAATTTGAATGTTCTGTTCTGTTGGGTTAGCAGCCCCTGGCTTATAAGATCAAGCCCTAAAATCTTAGATTTGTATCTTAGCCTGGACGGACACCTCCCCTTTGGACCCCAGAAAGTGTAAGACTTCACAACACCCTTAGACTTTCCCTTGTCCCACTCTTCTGTTGGTTAACTTCCACTCATCTTTTAAGACCCAATGAAATGCCACCTCCTCTATGAAGCCTTCCTTAATTCTCCCAGGTCATTCACTCATTCATTTACTTATTCATTCAACAGATGCTCAGTGATTGCAGGTGCCAGGCTTTGAGCTGGGTTCTGTAGATGACTTAGCAGTGTATATATCAGAAGTGAGGAGTCCCTGGTTAGTGGGGAAGTTAGGAGAGACATGGGCCGGGCAAGGGGAGTCAGTGAGTGCTTTCTGGTGGAAGCAACAGTTTAGGGTGATCTGAAGGATGTTTAGAAGTTAGTCACAAGGTGGGGCACCTGGGTGGCTCAGTCGGTTAAGCATCCAACTTCGGCTCAGGTCATGATCTCACGGTTTGTGGGTTTGAGCCCTGCGTTGGCCTCTGTGCTTACAGCTCAGAGCCTGGAGCCTGCTTTGGATTCTGTGTCTCCTTCTCTCTCTCTCTGCACCTCCCTCACTCATGCATGCATGTGAGCTCTCTCTCTCTCTCTCTCTTTCTGTCTCTCAAAAATAAATAAAACTAAAAAAATAAAAAGTCACAAGGCATGAAAGGTGGGGGAAGGAAAGTCCTTCCATATGGAAAGAGTGTGCTGGTGGACCTGAGAGGTAAATCTAAGCCGTAAGCAGAGGCCAGATTCTGTCCTGGTTTACTGTTGTGTGGCATGTACCCCCAGTACATGGAAGAGGGCTCACTAGGTATTTGTGGGTGAAATGAAAGGCCTGATCCTATAGGATTGGGTCTCCCAGTTTAGACAGCAGGGCTGCGGGGTAGAAGATACTGAGGTGGAGCTCCAGTGTCAGGAAACACAGGATGTAATCCCCAGGATTAGAGAGCGAGAGAAGTGGTGCGGTGGCTCCTTATAAATATGTAAGAAATTTAGGGCCCTGTAAGGAATTATTATTTCTATTTCACAGCTGTAGGTTTGGAGCGCTGAAGAGTTAACTAACATGCCCACAGGAATTCTGCTGGTAAATGGGAGAGCTAGGATTCAGACCCCCAGCCCGGCTCTGGCGTCCATGCTTTTAATGGCTCTCTTGGGCAGACTTGGCCTGACCTGCCTCCTCACTGGAGCTGGCGGTTTTTCTTTCACCTCCTGCAAGCCACCCCACACCTGGCCCAGGGCCCACTCCTGGGGGTGACTGGAGAAGGAGGGACCTCAGCGGCCACCCCCTCACTGAATGCTGAGATCAGTATCACATCCCAGGACTGGAATTTTTAACAATAACATTTAAGAAGGAAAACAGATTTTTGAAAATATGTTCAGAGGCCCATTGTGGCTGGTGCATTGCCGCCCTGTGTTGGGGAGAGGCAGGAGGTGTCGGAGGACAAGTTAGCAGCCCTTTCCTGGGAGCCAGTCCTGTGTCACCACTGTTGCTGGCTGGACTCCCAAAGGCTGCAGCTGGGTCCCGTGCTGGCCGGGTCAGGGAGCATGGTATGTGCTTCTCTCCTCACCGCCTCCCCCACCTCGCCCCAATATTTTATTAAGAGCTAATTTACACAGTAAAATGACAAATCTAAGTATTCAGTTGGATGCTTAACTGGTTGAGCCACCCGGGTGCCCCCCAATGACTTTTTTAAAATAATCTTTTTATTTCTAGATGATTTTATAATCAGAACAAAACTGCGAAGATTGTACAGAATTCCTAAATACTTTACACTGAGTTTTCCCTAATGTCAGCATCTATTCTATCACAATACAGTTGTCACAACTAAGAAGGCAGGATTGGTGCACTACTATGAGTAAAGCCCCAGACCTGATATGGATTTCACCCACCTTCTTCATGAATGCCCTCTTGCCGTTCCGGGATCCCATGCGGGATACTGCATCTCTTCGGGTCTCTCTAGTCTG
Source organism: Hyaena hyaena (assembly GCF_003009895.1). Lineage (NCBI taxonomy): Eukaryota > Metazoa > Chordata > Mammalia > Carnivora > Hyaenidae > Hyaena > Hyaena hyaena. The sequence continues at coordinate 690,567 of NW_024080943.1, forward strand.
TGATGGTTTCCTTGTCACAGCCTTGACAATTTTGAGGAATACTGCTATTTTGTGGATGGTTCCTTCGTTTGACTTTCTGTGATGATTTGCTCAGAGCTAGGAATTTGGGGGAAGGGCCCTTTGCATGCCTTCCAATCAGGGGCATATGTTCTCTACATGCTTTATCACTGGTGCCCGTGACTTTTTTACAGATCTAGAACATTTCCAGCTTTGCAGAAAATCCCCTTTCCAGTCCATCTGTACCTCCCACCCCAAGGTAACCACTGTCACCTTGGGGTACCACTGTTGGGATTTCTGTCACTACCAATTAATGAAGGGTGCCAGTGCCTAGATTTGTATCAGCAAAATCAGTGGACTCCTCTCATCTTTGGCTTTTTTTTTTTTTTTTTTTTTTGCAAAACATAATGTTTTTGAGATGTATCCCATTTTGCTTTTTCACTGTTGCCTAGTATTCCATAGTAGGGAAGTAGGGATACACTCAGTCTATTTGTTCACCCGACTACTGAGCCACATGTGGGTTGTTTCCAGTTTGGGGATATCATGGGTAAGCTGCCATGGACATTCTCACATGGTTGTATTTGGGGATGAGTCCTGCTTCAATTGAGAGAGTCCACGTTTGGGGTGGGGAGGCTTTAACCTCATCTCTTCAGCTCTCACTCTTGATGACTTTCTAAAAATGCCCTCATTTGCCCTCCCTACAAATAGATTAGGGAAGAATGAAGCCTCTGAAAGGAACAGAGAAATTCTTGCTAGGAGGTATACATTCAGTGTGTTAGCAAATCTCATCAGCTCTGGCTCTAAAATATTTCTTCACTATGCCCACTTCACTGTTTTCCTAGCTCCCACCAGAAACAAATCCACCTCTGTCTCTCCCCTCCTCACTGATCTGGCCTCCTCAGTTCTGCACCCTCTACCCTCCAATCCATGATGGCACCAATCAATCCTTCACCCTTTATACCCCATTAAGTTCCCAGAAGCTTCCTTTGTCTTAGGAGACCCTTCCACCTTCCTCTCCTGCTCTCCAGACCCTATGGCCTATAGTTCTGCCTCATGTCCCTTCCCAGCAAGCTCTTTCCCAGTGGTCTCTGCACTGGCTCTGCCCTCTGCCTGGAGCATTCTTCCCAAGGAAGGCTGCCTGGCACCTTCCGTTCCTTCAGTTAGGACTCTGTTTCACTGCCACCTCCATAGAGAGGCCTCCCCTGACTGCCCATTCATCCAGTCTGTCTTTTGATTGGGTAATTTAAACCACTTACTTACAAATAATTGCTGGTTGGTAAAGACAGAGACTGTTTCCATGTAAAAAACTCTTTTCTGCCTATTTTGTAATTCCTTTCTTCCTCTGGTTGTCTTCCTTTGTGACTTGATGACTTTTTTATAGTGTTATGTTTTGATTCTTTTCTCTGTATCTTTTGTGTTTCTACTACAGGTTTCTTCTTTGTGATTACCACGAGGCTCACATAAAACATCTTCTAGTTATGACAGTTCATTTTAAGCTGATAACTTAATTTCCATCACATATAAAAGCTCCACACTTTTCCTCCCTTTGCCCCATTTTGTGATCGACGTCAGTATTTACATCTTTTTATGATATGTACCAATGAGCAGATTATTTAGCTATAGTTATTTTAAGTACTTGAGTCTTTTAACTTTTATGCTGGCATTAAAAATGATTTATGCCCCACCATTACAGAATTAGGGTATTCTGAATTTTGCTGTGTGCTTATCTTCACCAGTTTTCTATGTTCATTAGTTTTCATGTTCCACATGTTATTCCTACCTTGCAGCGTGAAGAACTCCCTGTAGCATTTCTCTTAAGACAGGTCTGGTTGTGATGAACCCCCTCAGCTTTTGTTTCCTGAGGGAAAGTCTCTTTCTCTCCATTTCTGAAGGACAGCTTTGTTGGGTAAAGTATTCTTTGTTGACAGTTCTGTTTTGTTTTTTCCCTTTCAGCACTCTGAGTGTATCCTCTGTCCTGACCTTCATGGGTTTGCTGGGAAATCCTCTCACAGTCTCGTGGGGGCTCCCTTGTATGTGGTGAGTAGCTTTTCTCTCGCTGCTTTCAAAATTCTGTCTTTGACTTTGAACAGTTTGGTTTTAATACGTCTCATAGACGATTTTCTGATATTCAGCCTATTCTTGGTTCTTTGGACTTTATGGGTCTGGGTGTTCATCTTCCCCCTGGAGATATGGGAAGTCATCTGTCATGAAGTCAGTGTTTCTGTGGGCGTGTGGAGGTGGGCTCTCCTGGTCTGCTGTCTTCTCCTTCGCTGCTTTAGATGTGATTTCTTTGGGTTTTTGAACATATTTAAAAGCTGATTTAAAGATTTTGTCTAGGGGCGCCTGGGTGGCTTAGTCGGTTAGACGTCCGACTTTCGCTTAGGTCATGATCTCGCGGTTTGTGGGTTCGAGCCCCGCGTCGGGCTCTGTGCTGACTGCCAGCTCAGAGCCTGGAGCCTGTTTCAGTCTGTGACTCCCTCTCTCTCTGACCCTCCCCTGCTCACGCTATCTCTCTCTCTCTCCTAGAAATAAATAAAAACATTTAAAAAAAAAAAAAAGATTTTGTCTAGTAAGTATAACACCTGTGCTTCCTCAGGGACTGTTTGCATGGATGTTTTTGTGAGTGTGTGTGTATGGGCCATACTTTCTTTTTTATTTGCATGTGTTAGGTCTAAATAACGTAACGTGACAGCTCTGGAAATTAGATTGTCCCTCCTTCCCAGCGTTTGCTGTTTTTGCTGTTTCTGTTACTATTGTTGTTCTTTATTTGCTTAGTGACTCTCCCGTGCTAACCCTATAAAGTTTCTATATTTTTTGTTGTTTGTGGCCACTGAAGTCTCTTCTCAGCTTAGTGGTCAGTCATTGATTGGAAAGAGATTTCCTTAAATCCCTGGAACCAGAAAGTCTCCCAGGCTTTGCCAAGGGGTTCTGTATGTATATTGGGGAGTGCTTTCACCACACAGCCTAGCGTCTATAGCACTGACTTAGTCTCCACTTCCTGCTCGCCGGGGGCCCCAAGTTGAGCCAGCTTAGGAAATAGATGAGCTAGCTTAGGGCCTTCTACTGTTCCTGATCATGCACACAGCCCTAGGCGTGTGCACAGCCTTCTGCGTGCGCATGGCCTCCTTTTCCAAACCTTCTATGGAATTCTTATTCTCCAGCTTTCCTTTTAAGTGTTTTGGTTATTAGCATGTTTTTTGCCCCAACTTATTTTTCCTTCAGGCAGCTAACATGTTAGTTAAATAATTGCTACTCGCTGTTTTTGACAAAAGCTCCTAGGAGAGGGAAAAATAGACTGTTCACACTGGCCAAGGTCTGAGCCAGGTCAAAGAAGGATGTGCCTTACAAGTGGGGTTTTCCAGGGGACTGCCAGACAGATGGAGTGGTGACGCTGCTCTGACATTGGGGCTCTGAAAAGCTCCACTCTGTTCTGACTCCATCAGTGGCAGCTGGGCTGCTGGGGGGCTGGTTTTCCCAGTGATTTGCTAGTGATTATGGGTCGTTAGTTTTCAAGGTTATTGTGGGCTGGAGAGTAGGGGCCGGAACTAGGGCAAGTTAAAATGTCATGAAGCTCAATGTTCTTATCAAGATTCATTATTTTTCTTTTTTTTTTTTTAATTTTTAAAAAATGTTTTACTTATTTCTAGGAAAGAGAGAGAGACAGCGTGAGCAGGGGAGGGTCAGAGAGAGAGGGAGTCACAGACTGAAACAGGCTCCAGGCTCTGAGCTGGCAGTCAGCACAGAGCCCGACGCGGGGCTCGAACCCACGAACCGCGAGATCATGACCTAAGCGAAAGTCGGACGCTTAACCGACTAAGCCACCCAGATGCCCCAAGATTCATTATTTTTCTTGAAAAAACACCCCAAGCCCTGATTGCTGCCAACTTTTGGTTGATTTTTAACATTCTAAAGCAGTTGATTCTGATGATTTTTGCCAGTGATCCTATTGCCTATATGGTCGAAAGGGTTTCTGGAGATTCTTATTCTGCCATTTTTTGATAATGTCACTCCTACATAGACAAACAGAGGCCTTTTCTTCTTCATGACACTTTTTTTTTTTTAATGTTTTATTTATTTCTAGGAGAGAGAGAGAGAGAGAGACAGCATGAGCAGGGGACGGTCAGAGAGAGAAGGAGTCACAGATTGAAACAGGCTCCAGGCTCCGAGCTGGCAGTCAGCACAGAGCCCAACGCGGGGCTCAAACCCATGAACAGCAAGATCATGATCTAAGCGAAAGTTGGACGCTTAACCGACTAAGCCACCCAGGCGCCCCTCTTCGTGACACTTCTTATGGCTTTTACGCTACTCTTTTTTTCTCCAGCTAGATGCCACCATGGATATGCCTGTAGTTGAACAAAGTTGGGTTTATTGACTCGTTGCAACAAAGAGACCATACATTATGGGAGAACCGTGAACGTGAGGCAAGTCATCAGAGATATTACAAAGGACTTATTAGAGCATCTGCACCTGGGTCAAGCAGTTTTGAGAAGGTTTTATGGAAATAGGGCTTTTGTCTGAATTGGATGCTTTCTGGAAGTGAAGGCAAGTCTATGATTGCATGTTCTAATAAATCTTATTTAGAAAGTGGTAGGAATGAAGTGAGATTAAAGCTATACTGGATAAAGAAGTAGCAGTCACCCTCATTAGCTGGGGCTGGGGGTAGAGTAGTCTGAATAATGGCTGCCACGGTCTTCAGATCATAATCCCTGGAGCCTGCAATATTTCCTTAGATGGAAAACTTGTCTGCTCAGGTATGATTAAGTTAAGGATCTTGAGATGGGGAGATTATCCTGGATTATTCAGGTGAGCCCTAAATATAATCACAAATGTCCATGTAAAAAAGAAGCAAGGGGGCTCCAGGGTGGGTCAGTTGGTTAAGCCTCTGACTTTGTTTCAGGTCATGATCTCATGATTTGTGATTTTGAGCCCTATATCGGGCCCTGCACTTACAGTGCAGAACCTGTTTGGGATTCTCTCTCTCCTTCCCCACCCTTCCCCAACTTGGGGTGTGTGTGTGTGTGTGTGTGTGTGTGTGTGTGTGTTCTCTCAAAAATGAATAAACTTAAAAAAAAGAGAGAGAGGCAGAGGTTCACACATACCTGCTCTCTGTATCTGTCTGTCTGTCTCTCTTTCTCAGGAGAAGACAATGTGAAGATAGAGCTGAGAGATTTGAGGATGCTGGCATTGAAAGCTGGAGAGATGTGTCCACAACCCAAGGAATGCCAACAGCCACCATAATCTGCAAGAGGCTCTTTCCTAGAGCCTCTGGAGGGGGCACCGCACTGACCACACCTTGGTTTTGGCCCAGTGAGAATGATTGCAGACTTTCGTCCTCCAGAATTGTAAGATATGATACATTTCTGTTTTTTTTTTTAATATTTTTATTTTTTATTTCTAGGAGAGAGAGAGAGACAGCTTGAGCAGGGGAGGGTCAGAGAGAGAGGGAGACACAGACTCTGAAATAGGCTCCAGGCTCTGAGCTGGCAGTCAGCACAGACCCCGACGCGGGGCCCGAACCCACGAACCACGAGATCATGACCTAAGCGAAAGTGACTAAGCCACCCAGGCGCCCCTACATTTCTGTTGTTTTAAGCCACTAAACTTGTAGTAGTTTACTACAGCAGCCCTAGGAAACACATACAGGGGATGTTTGATCATTTTTATGGTTTGGACAATGTCCTTGTTTTTGTCCAAGTTCATGGGTTATGGGTTGAATTGTCTACCCCTCAAGTTTATATGTTAAAGTTCTAACCCCCACTACCTTAGAATATGACCTTATTTAGAAATGGCCGGTAGCGTGGGCCCCTAAACCAACAGGACTGGTGTCTTTATAAACGTGGACAGAGATGCACATGCAGGAGGAGCACCATGTGGAGACTGGAGTTATGTTGCCATAAGCCCAGGAACCGCCAGAAGTTAGGAGAGAGGCCTGGAACCACTCCTTCCCCTGCACCTGTGGACACCTTGATCACAGGCTTCCAGTCTCAGAACTGCCAGACCTTAACTGTCTGTTATTTAATCCACATCCATGTAGTTTGTGGTCCTTTGTTACAGCTTCCTGGCCAGTGAGTACAGTTTAGAGATGATTCCAGAGTGGTCTTGCTTTTATCTTGCTTGTGGCCTTGTCTGACGTTGATACTCCATGAAATTGTTGATGTTCGGCAGGAAACCTGCAGCACCTAGCTGTGAGTGCCAGGCCTGCTCTTTCATATGTCAGATACTGCTTTTCTCTTTCTTGTCACAAAGACTTTACTCATCTGATAAATGTTCACTTTATGTTGTCTTTAAGCATTTTAACTAATTCTTTCTAAAAAACATTTCAATCTTCAATCCAGTTGGCATTTATTCCAGAGGGAAGATGGGGCAGAGATATATGGCCTCAAGTAGAGGCCATGATCAAAGGGGCTTGAGGTCCAGACTTGCTGAGGTCTTTATGAACCTGAGTTCACAGCTATCTTAGACCACTCCCCTCAAACTGCTTTGTACACAGGAGTAATCTCAGGCCTTCAGAGCATTTAGGGAGTAGTATCTTCCTCTCTTCCTTGTCATTCCTGATCAAAGGAAAGGCGTCAGCCCCCTTTAGTTAGAACAGGTCATGGCTGTGAGTGCCTTCTCACTAGAGCCATTAATTCGGAGGACAGGCTCATCAGCAGAAAACCCTCCCAGAGCCCCACGTGCCCCTCCTCTGTCTATTTGGATAAGTGCAGTGCAGGATCAATTATGGATGAGGCTCGATGGGAAATGAGTAAGTGGGCTGTTGTCTACTTTGAAAAATTAATGGGATCTGATTAACACAAGAGTACACTCCCTCTTCCTCAAGCCAGAGAGGCTCAGATCTCTACAGAAGCTCAGGGGCAGACAGTGGGGCAGCAGCAGCCCTTGTGTCTGTGTGGGGTTAGATTTGATTCATGGAATCATGCGTTAGACTTATCTACCCCCTTGACAGATGAGAATACTGAGGCCCATCAAGGTTAAACAATTTGCCCAAACAGCAAAGAAGGAAAGAAAAATAGTCAATTACTGGGTTTTTACGAACATGCTTATTTATTTTGAGAGAGAGAGTACACCTGGAAGTATGAGCAGGGGAGGAGGGGCAGAGACAGAGAGGGGGAGAGAGAATCCCAAGCAGGTTCCGCACCGTCAGCACAGAATCTGATGCCAGGCTTGATTTCACAAACTGTGAGATTATGACCCGAGCCCTAATCAAGAGTTAGGTGCTTAATATACATTTTTTTAGTATGGAAAACTTAAAACCTATGCAAAGTAGCGAGAATAATATCATGTACACATTCTCAAACTTTTTGGTTTCAATTTATACTCTTAAAATTTTTTGAGGGGGCGCCTGGGTGGCTTAGTCGGTTAAGCGTCCGACTTTCGCTTAGGTCATGATCTCGCGGTTCGTGGGTTCGAGCCCCGCGTCGGGCTCTGTGCTGACTGCCAGCTCAGAGCCTGGAGCCTGTTTCAGTCTGTGACTCCCTCTCTCTCTGACCCTCCCCTGCTCACGCTGTCTCTCTCTCTCTCCTAGAAATAAATAAAACATAAAAAAAAATTTTTTTTTTTTTTAAAAATTAAAAAAAATTTTTTTTTTGAGAATCTCCAAGAACTTTTGTTCCTGTGGGTCGCGTCTACTGCTGTTTGCTGTATTAGACATTAGAACTCAGACATTTAAAAATATTAATTCACTTAGGGGGCGCCTGGGTGGCTTAGTCGGTTAAGCGTCCGACTTTCGCTTAGGTCATGATCTCGCGGTTCGTGGGTTCGAGCCCCGCGTCGGGCTCTGTGCTGACTGCCAGCTCAGAGCCTGGAGCCTGTTTCAGTCTGTGACTCCCTCTCTCTCTGACCCTCCCCTGCTCACGCTGTCTGTCTCTCTGTCTCCTAGAAATAAATAAAACATTAAAAAAAATATATATATTAATTCACTTAAAAATAATACTCCCATTACATGTCAACACAAATAACTTTGTCCTTGACAATGTATTTCTAATATCAGCTTTATTTTTATTTATTTTTTTTTAAGTGTTTTTTGTTTCCCTGTGTTTTTTAAAAAATTTTTTATGTTTTTTTAAAATTTATTTATGAGAGAGAGAGAGAGAGAGAGACAGTGTGAACAGAGGAGGGTTAGAGAGAGGGAGATACAGAATCTGAAACAGGCTCCAGGCTCTGAGCTAGCTGTCAGCACAGAGCCTGACACGGGGCTCAAACCCACAAACTGTGAGATCATGACCTGAGTTGAAGTTGGACACTTGACCGATAGAGCCACCCAGGTGCCCCTATTTTATAAATGTTTATTTTTGAGAGAGAGAGAAGAGTGTACATGACCGGGGGAGGGGCAGAGAGAGAGGGAGACAAAGGATCTGATGTGGGGCTCGAACTCACAAACCATGAGATCATGACCTGAGCCAAAGTCAGACACTTAACTGACTAAGCCACCCAGGCACCCCTCTATTATAAGCTTTTAAATGCCAATTATATATCATCTATTAGATTTTATGTTATTTTGTTATTATGGCAAAATATATCCTAAATTTTCACTTTTAACCATTAAAAATTTTTTTTATTTATTAAAAAATTTTTTAATTTTTTATTTATTTCTGAGAGAGAGAGAGAGAGTGTGAGCAGGGGACAGTCAGAGAGAGAAGGTAATACAGAATCTGAAGAAGGCTCCAGGCTCTGAGCTGGCTGTCAGCACAGAGCCCAATGCAGGGCTCGAACCCACAAACCGTGAGGTCATGACCTGAGCCGAAGTCGGAAGCCCAACTGACTGAGCCACCCAGGCACCCCCACTTTTAACCTTTTTTAAGTGTATGGTTCAGTGGCACTAAGTACGTTCAGATTGTTGTACAACCACCACCACCACCTATCTCCAGAACGTTTTCGTCTTCCCATAGTAAAACTCTGTACACATTAAACCCTAACTCCCCATGCCTGCTGTCCGCAACCCCTGGGAACTACCATTCTTCTGTCTCTATGAATTTGACTGCTCTAGGTACCCTGTATGAATGGAGTCATATGTATTTGTCTTTTCTTGTCCTGCTGACATCATTTAACATAATGTCTTCAAGGTTCATCCCCGTTGTAGCCTATGTCAGGGTTTCCTTCCTTTTAAAGGCTGAATAATATGCCATTGTGTGTATAGACCATATAGACCACAGATTGTTTATCCCTTCATTTGTTGACATTTGGGTCGTTTTCACCCTTTGGCTGTTGGGAACAGTGCTGCTACAAACATGGATGCACAAATACCTCTTTGAGACCCTGCTTTCAGTTTGGTTGTACATAAACCCAGCAGTGGGGTTGCTGAATCAAATGGTAATTCCGTGCTTAATTTTTTAAGGATGGACACTGTTTGCCATGACAGCTGTGCCATTTTACATTCCCCCCAGTGAAGCACAAGGTTCCCTGTTTCTCCACACCCATGCCAACACCTGTGGTTTTCTGCTATAATTATTTTTTAATAGCAGCCATCCTAATGGCGGTTAATAACTTTTTATAAAAAATAAACTATATTTTTCCAAACAAAAAAAAATAAGATAAGAGGCATTGTTTTACATTTTGCTAATCCTTTGAATGTCTGGCCTCTCAGATCTGCTTCTGCATTTATTTAATCATTGTCCAATCACATGCCATGTAGACTCTAGAAAATTCCACAGTATCTTCATGAGAGAAAGGGAGGGAGAAAGGCAAATGACATTGTGGTATTATTTAGGAAAATAGTTCTGACTTTGCAGACCTGTTTTAATTATTAACTCAGGGTCTATCCTGTTGCATCTCTTCTCCCTCTTGTTCCTCCCCTTCATCACTTTCTTTTTAAAGCTTTTTAATTTTAAGTAATCCCTACACCCAACATGAGGCTCGAACCCACAAACCGGAACCCATAACCCTAACCCACAACTCCAACCCACAACCCCGAGATCTAGAGTCACATGCTCTACCATCCGAGCCTCCCAGGCGCCTTTCCACTTCACCACTTTTAAGCGAATTCGTAACCATCAGTTATTACCAGCATTGTGTTGGTGCTTTCCTGCATTGGCTTCTTAATCCTTGTTGCAGATCTGCTTTATTAGCATGTGTGAGTATATGGTGGGAACCAGGCCCCAGGGATGTTAGGAAATGTTCCCGAGTTCATGCCTCTGGAAGCTGATGGTATATGCAGGATGGTGACCAGATCAGATCTTTATTACATTCTCTTATATTGGACTTCAGACCATGGGAGTCGTTGGGGCTGCCACCAGCTTGCTTCTTTTTCCCAGTGGGTCTTTGGGGGAGGCATTCCCTGCCTCCATCTCTTACAGGTATGTGGATGCTCTTTCATAGATCTTAAAGAAGCCCTCTGGGCCAGGCCTCCTCCGGGCTGCTGGACACAGAACTGGGTTAGATGCTGCCATGTGAAGTAATTCTGGTCATTTCTTCATCCATAAGCTGAGAAAGCATTTGCCCTCCCCGTCTGAAGGCCCGGCCCTGCCTCCCAGGGCAGGAATCGTCTCTGAAATGCCCTACCCAAAGGGTGCTAGACCTCTCTGTTTCACCCTCAATGACAGGGAACTCACTCCCTACCTCAGCAGACAGCCAGTTGGTGGATGGTGCTCTCATTGTGAGAAAGCTCAGCTCACGTTGAGTGACCTTCCAGGAACAATCCAAATCTGTGTTGTCACGAGAAGAGCCCAGGCTGAGAGTAGAGATTGCTGGGTATGTGATTAGGGTAGCCGTGGGTAAGCCTGTCCCCTACTGAGGGTTTGATTTCTTTGTTGCGAAGAGAGCTCATCTCTGGTTCCTTTTACCACTCACATTTTGTTTATTTTCTGATTTGGCCTCTGTCTCCAAAAGTGGCCTTTAGGAACTTGGAGAGAAGCTGTGGTCCCCTTCAAGTGTGGGCATCAACTTTCTTCTTAGGGCATATTCTCAGCTGCCCATCCCAGGCACTGTGTCCCTGCGCTCCCCTGGCTCTCTATGTGGAGTCTGATCCCAGCACAGACCTCTGGGGTCCCAGGAGCAGTCCGGGATTCCACAAATCTGCTCCAGCCCTGAACACCCATAGCTCCTTCATCCACCCTCTGTGACAACTCCCTCCCCCAACACCAACCTAAGCTCTCCTCTGACTTTACACCATCCATGAGACTTTGCACGCCTTTTCCATATATTCTAGCTGATTTTCAAAGAGTAGGACCTTCTGACAGGAAGAAAGAAGAATAAAGCAGAAGAACTCCCCAGTCAGGCAACTGAGAGAGAGCTGGGGCTCAGACTGCCTCTTTGGTTTGGAAAGGGTGTGGATGTGGCTGATCCGGTCCTGGCCTGAGAGTCCTTCCAGGCTGGCAGGATGGACCACCCATCTCCATGGCAACTGTTGTTATTGGTAACTGAATAACCATCTCCAACAACAGCAGCTGTAGTGACTGCTGATGGTTTTCCCTTCTAGTTGAAAGTGAGAGGAGCCAGGCTCTGCTGACTGATCCTAAATGGTGAGCTTTTTGCCCCCGTTTTGGGATCTTCAGTTGATATTGGGCAAACAGAAGCCACCTTTCTGTTTCCCCTCAAACTTCTGTGACTTAAACAGTGGGACAAATTAACTTAGCATGTATTTTCCAGCTTCTTTCTGAGAGGCTGAGAAATCTGCTCAAGGACATTTAGCTAGCAAGGTCCAGAAGTTGAAGCTTGACCATCTAATTCTGAAAGCATGCTTGTGACCACATGGCTGTGATGTTTCTGTCCTTTTCCTCTGAGATCTCATGGAAACCTTCCCATCCCTCCTTGTGAAACCATTGGTCTGTCTGATTATTTGTGAGGACAAGTGACATCTCATGGTGATTCATGGGCCCCCGTGAAGCCATCCCACTTGTTTGTCCTGTAGTGGAGTCAGAGGGACCTCAAGATGCTATAGACCTGGAATTATTAGGGAAGTATTTTTTTTTTTAAGAATTACTTTTTTATTAGTTAAGAGTCAGGATTTATCCAAGTTCATTTGGAGAGGGTTTGCCTCCTTTCCATTATCCCCACGGTCTCTAATTTTATTTGTTTGTTTGATTTTCTAATTTTATTTTATTTTATTTTAAATTTACATCCAAGATAGTTAGCATACAGTGCAACAGTGATTTCAGAAGTAGATTCCTTAATGCCTCTTACCCATTTAGCCCATCCTCCCTCCAACAACCCCTCCAGAAATTCTCTATTTGTTCTCTATATTTAAGAGTCTCTTATGTTTTGTCCCCCTCCCTGTTTTTATATTATTTTTGCTTTCCTTCCCTTATGTTCCTCTGTTTTGTATCTTAAATTCCTCATATGAGTGAAGTCATATGATACTTGTCTTTCTCTGGCTAATTTTGCTTAGCATTGTTCCATCCACATAGCTGCAAATGGCAAGATTTCATTCTTTTTAATTTCCAAGTAGTACTCCACTGTATGTATATACACCACATCTTCTTTATCCAATTATCCTTCAATGGACATTTGGGCTCTTTCCATACTTTGGCTATTGTTGATAGTGGTGCTACAAACATTGAGGTGCATGTGCCCCTTTGAAACAGCACACCTGTATCCCTTGGGTAAATACCTAGTAGTGCAAATGCTGGTTCGTAGGCTAGTTCTATTTTTAATTTTTTGAGGAACCTCCATCCTGCTTTCCAGAGTGGCTGCACCAGTTTGCATTCCCACCAGCAGTGCAAAAGAGATCCTCTTTCTCTGCATCCTCGCCAACATCTGTCGTTGCCTGAGTTGTTCATGTTAGCCACTCTGACACGTGTGAGGTGGTATCTCATTGTGGTTTTGATTTGTATTTCCCTGATGATGAGTGATGTTGAGCATGTTTGATGGGTCGGTTAGCCATCTGCATGTCTTCTTTGGAGAAGTGTCTATCCATGTCTTTTGCCAATTTCTTCACTGGATTATTTGTTTTTTGGGTGTTAAGTTTGATAAGTTCTTTATAGATTTTGGATACTAACCCTTTATCTGATGTCATTTGCAAATATATTCTCCCATTCCATTGGTTGCCTTTCACTTTTGCAGATTGTTTCCTTCACTGTGCAGAAGATTTTTATTTTGATAAGGTCTCAGTAGTTCGTTTTTGCTTTTGTTTCCCTTGCCTCCAGAGACGCGTTGAGTAAGAAGTTACTGTGGCCGAAGTCAAAGAGGTTTTTGCCTGCTTTCTCCTCTAGGATTTCTATGGCTTCCTGTCTTACATTTAGGTCTTTCATGCATTGTGAGTTTATTTTTGTGTATGGTATAACAAAGTGGTCCAGGTTCATTTTTCTGCATGTCACTGTCCAGTTTTCCCAGCACCATTTGCCAAAGAGACTGTGTTTATTCCATTGGATACTCTTTCCTGGTTTGTTAAAGATTAGTTGGTCATATGTTTGTGGGTCCATTTCTGGGTTCTTTATTCTGTTCCATTTACCTGAGTGTCTGTTTTTGTGCCAGTACCATGGTGTCTTGATGATCCTAGCTTTGTTATACATCTTGAAGTCTGGGTTTGTGATGCCTCCTGCTTTGTTTCTCTTTTTCAAGATTGCCTTGGCTATTTGAAGTCTTTTCTGGTTCCGTACAAATTTTAGGATTGTTTATTCTAGCTCTGTGAAGAATGCTGGTGTTATTTTGATAGGTATTGCATTGAATATGTAAATTGCTTTGGGTAGCATTGACATTTTAACAATATTTGTTTTTCCTATCCAGGAGCATGGAATATTTTTCCATTTTTTGTGTCTTTTTCAATTTCTTTCATAAGCTTTCTAAAGTTTTCAGTGTATAGATTTTTCACCTCTTTGGTTAGATTTATTCCTAGGTATTTTATGGTTTTTGGTGCAATTGTAAATGGGATAGATTCCTTGATATCTCTTTTTGTTGCTTCATTATTGGTGTATAGGAATGTAACCGATTTCTGTGCATTGATTTTATATCCTGTGACTTTGCTGTATTCATGGATAGTTCTAGCAGTTTTTTTAGTGAATCTTTTGAGTTTTCCATATAGAGTACCTTGTTATCTGCTAAGAGTGAAAGCTTGATCTCCTCCTGGCTGTTTTGGATGCCTTTTATTCCTTTGTGCTGTCTGATTGCTGAGGCTAAGACTTCCAATACTCTGTTGACTAACAGTGGCATTAGTGGACATCCCTGTCTTGTTCCTCACCTTAGAGGGAGAGCTCTCAGTTTTTCCCCATTGAGGATGATATTAGTGGTGGGTCTTTCATATATGGCTTTTATGATGTTAAGGTTTGATCCTTCTATCCCTCCTTTCTTGAGGGTTTTTATCAAGAATGGATGCTGTATTTTGTCAAATGCTTTCTCTGCATCTATTGAGAGGATCATGTGGTTCTTGTCCTTTCTGTTATTGATGTGATGTATCACACTGATTGTTTTGTGGATATTGAACCATCCCTGTGTCCCTGGTATAAATCCCACTTGGTTGTGGTGAATAATTTTTTTAATGTATTGTTGGATCCAGTTGGCCAGTATCTTGTTGAGGAATTCTGCATCCATTTTTATCAGGGAAACTGGTCTGTAGTTCTCCTTTTTAGTGGGGTCTCTGTCTGGTTTTGGAATCAAGGTAATGCTGGCTTTATAGAAAGAGTTTGGAAGTTTTCCTTCCATTTCTGTTTTTTGGAACAGCTTCAAGAGAATAGGTGTTAACTCTTTTTAAAATGTTTGATAGAATGGGAAAGTGGAGTATTGACAAGGTGAAGGGACTTGCTCACCCAGGCCACTGTCTCAGACTGCCTGCTCTCCCTGTCCCACTCTCCTTCCTTCCTGGTGGGAAGTGTGCAGTGGGACAGACATGCCACAGGAAGGAAATTCAGACCTTTCTCAGGCCCTGCATTATGTTTTATCACATATTTGAGCACTTTCATTTTATAAAACATTCAGGCATTGGTTTTCCTGGGTGGACTTTGGAATTGCTTTTGTTAGTTTTTAGATCTGATCTTGCTGAGATTTTGAGTGGAGTTATACTTAGCTCACAACTCCTGAAGGCCCTGCCGTATGGAAGAGAGAAACAACCCAGAGTTAGGCCTGCCCATCTGTGTTCAAATCCTAGTGCCCTTTCTCAAGAAGGACCCGCATCTTTCTGATCTCTCAGTGGTTTCTGACAGAGCTGACCACTCCCTCCATGACGAGCATTACCTTGCCCTGAGCTCCTGTGGCCCCACCACTCCCCTGGTTTTCCTCTTGTCTCGCTGGATGCTGCTTCACGGACCTCTGTGCTCTTCCTCCTCTACTTGATGTCTTCATGTTGGAGTGGTTCAAGGCTTGGTCCTAGGTGGCACCATCCACCATGCCTATGGTTTCAATTCCCTCATGTCCCCAGAGCACACCTCTCTTTTGAGCTCTAGATCTGCATTTCTCATGGAAGACCTTGCAACTCTCCCTGGATGTCCCTAAGACACAGCAAACTCAACTCATCCAAAACTAAATGTGACCCTTTCTTACCAAAATTTTTCTCACCTAACCCTCCCCACCTCGCCCTCCATTCTGATGTTTCCATCATAGGAAATGGCACTACTCTTTCCACACTAGTCTAGGCAGGAACTGGGGAATTATTCTTCACAGGTCCTTCCCTCAGCTAATCCATCACCAAATTCTGTTGTCCCTATATTCTAAAAAATCTCTAGAATTTGTCCACTTCTTTCCATTTCTACCACCATTGCCTTCGTCCACTGTTATGGCTTGCTTCCTTGCAAGTCTCTTTGCCTCCATCCTCCCCCAACTATCTGTTCTGTACTTCAGTTAGAATGACCTTAAAATACAAATCAGATCATATTATTCCCTTGCTATATTCGTATTACAGACCTCCCCTGCTCTTTTTTAAAAAATAGTTTATTGTCAAGTTGGTTTCCATATAATACCCAGTGCTCATCCCCACAAGTGCCCTCCTCCATGTCTATCACTCCCCTTCCCCTCTCCCCCACCCTGATCAACCCTCAATTTGTTCTCAGCACAGACTTCCCTGCTCTTGTGACAAAGATCTGCGGTGGTTTTTAAACACAGCTGCAGACTACATTTTCCCCCTTGAAACTAGGTGGTGAATGTTCCAACTAATAGAGCATGGTGCAATTGACGTGGGACTTTTGACAGTAAGTCCTAAAAGGCCATACACCTTCTGTCTTATTGGTGGAACATTCGCCTTTAGAGCTTTGGGTCACTACATAAGATATTTTGATCACCATGAGGCCACCATGCTACCACACCCATGGGGAGACCACGTATTGGTGTTTTGGCTGATGGTCACAGCTGAACCCAGCCTTTGAGTTATTTCATACTAGGAGCCAGATATGTGAGTCTCTAGATAATCCTGGATCCCCCTACTTTAGCCATTGAGTCATGATGGTCATTCACGTCCTTCCCAGCTGAGGATTCAGACATTGCAGAGTCAAGACCAGCCATTCATGTTGTTTCCTGTTTGAATTTCTGACCCACAGAGAGCATAAACATAATAAAATGGCAGTTGCTTAGGGTGGTTTATTCTGAAGCAGTAGATAACTGTACCAAAGTTCACATCTTCTACAACACACACTGAATTTTGGATGAATGAAAAAATGGCTACCAGTAATATCACTGATATTGTTTGGTGGCCATATTTGGGAGGTAGGAGAACTTTTGTTGGTTCCAGGTGACACAGGGCTCTCCTGATTAAACTTCATACTGTGACCAAAAGCAGATAGGAAGGAGAGGATCTGGGCTGTGTGGGGTTTCAGCCACGGTGGCATCCAGGTAGGAGAAGAGTCTTAGGGCAGGGTGGGGGTGGGGGTGGCAGGCAGGGTGTACCCACCATGCACGAGTTCCCTACATTGGCCTTTGTATTTGATTAACAAAAATTGACCATGGTGGGTGGAGGCAAAGCCCATTCCTGACTTGATGGAGAATTTGGATGCGGTTCACTTACCCTCCCTGGACACCATTTTTATACAGATGTTAGACAAGAGCCCACCAAAAGCCTGCTCCAGCTCTATAGATCTGCATGTAAAGATGGCCAGGAAATCAGGCAGAGCTGCTCATAAGTGGCTCTAGAATCCAGGTAAAGTCAGCAGGGAGGGTTACAATTTGTAATTTCTTTGAAAAAATTAACCAATTACGTCCTCAATGCATTCAATTCCTAATTCCCTTGAAAAGGATCTTTAGGCATCTAATTGACATATTTTAAGAGACATATTGGCTAGTTAGACATCAATTGACATCCTTATTAAATATCAATTAACACATTCCCTAACTTGATATTTAATTAGCTTGCTGTAGCTATTCTTTTAAAAGTCAATTAAATGCTTAGAATATTCTTACAAGTTGACTCCACTGATAGCGATTATGTATGAATTCCTGTCATAAGTGGTTTTTAGTTAATTGCAGGGCAAGCTGATTCTGAATATACATATCAGGTCTTTCAATAAGAATTTCAGAATCAATCATTAGATACTTAATGAACCCTCTTCTCAGTGCTGATTACGAATAAAAGTCATGTCTGGCTCTGGGACTCTGGGCTATTGTATTTTCACATGACTGTATAAAGTCTGGGTCAAACGTCTATGCCCCTGCCTGCAGGTAGAGTCTTGCTTCACTTTTTAAAAATTGTGATAAAATACATATAGCATAAAATTTACCATCTTAACATTTTTTTAAGCATGTAGTTCAAAAGTGCTAACTACACTCACATTGTTGTACAGCCAATCTCTTAAAAATTTTTATCTTGCAAAACTGAAGCTTAATCCCTGTGAAACAAGAGCTTCCTATTCCCTTTCCCCCCAGCCCCTGGCCACTAGCCTTCTGCTTCATTCTATCTAGATTTGACTACTCTAGGTACCTCATGTAAGCAGAATCATACAATAGTTGTCATTTTGTGACCGGCTTCTTTCACTCAGCATAGTGTCCTCCAAGTTCATCCACATCATAGCCTATGCCAGAGCTGGTTTCTTTTTTCTTGGTTCTTTTTTTTCACTAAAAAAAATTTTTTTTTAAATGTTACTTCTTTTTGAGAGAGAGAGAGAAAGAGCACAGAGCCCCATGTGGGGCTCAAACTTGCAAACCGTGAGATTACGGCCTAAGCTAGTCGGACATTTAACTGACTGAGCCACCCAGGCGCCCCATCTTTTTTTAAGAATGAATAATATTCCATTGTGTGTACAGACCACATTTCGTGATCTCTTCATCTGTCTGTGGACACTTGGGTGGCTTCCACCCCCTGGCCATTGTGAATAACACTGCTCTCAACATGGGTGCACAAATAAGTCTTTGGAGACCCTGCTTTCAGTTCTGCTGCCTATGTACCCAGCAGTGGAATTGCTGGATCACATGCTCATTATGTTTTGTTTTTTGAGAACATGCTTCATTTTTAGGTTCATTCATTTAGTGCATTCTTTGAGCACCTTGGCTAGGTGGATGCTCCTGAAATCAGGAGCTCGGTCCAGGGGCGCTGCAGACCCGGGAGTGATTGTAGGCTGGCGGGGCTACTGCTGCACTAGTCAGGTCCGGGCACAGAGGGTGTGATTGGGATGGTTCTAAGCAGTTTTGTGGCGTGGGTGGGGTGCAGCAGAGGCTGAGGATGGGGAAGGGGTAGTTGGGTGGCCGAGGTATGCTGACGAGAGGTAACAGCAGACCCAAGTTTCCCCTGTACGCTTGTCATCTCCTCCACAGTGGAAGAGTTTCCTTCACCCCATGCGAACTTGCCCTTCACCTCCAGTAACCTCCATACAATTACTGAGTCCCTGTTATCTGCCTGGAACATTGCTGCATTTTGTCACATCATCTGTCTAAGAAGAAGAGGTTGCTAGCATTTCCTCTGCTCTGCACACAAAGATCTTGGGCTCAGGAAGGCTAACACAGCTGCAGGGGGTTCAGAGCTGAGGAGGCCACACCTGACTAACACCAAACCTGTGCAGCCCCCACCCCCCCAGCACTCATGGCTGAGGAGCTAGGGCGGTATGTCTGACAAAGAGGGGGGTTACCTGGGGGCGTCACTGCTGTTGGAGCCGTCCAACACCGTCTTGTGGACCAGCTTGGAGTAACCTGAGTGGTCAGTAGCTGGATCAGTTAGTGGATCTTGCAGAGTTCGTGTAGGAAAGAACTCTTACCTATCAAAGTCCTCAACAAGGGGTAGGCAGGTCCTAGGGGCAGTGAGTTCCCTGTCACCTAAAGTGTGTGAGCAGAGGCTAAAGGATCATTTGACTCCTTGGGAGCAAGTTGCACTGGGGAGAGTTTCAGGTTCACAAGCAGTTCATGCCCACAGTCGTTGCATTTATCATTCTTTGTATCTGAAGATCTCTTCATGTGTGTCTTCTTGTCTGTGAGATTTCAGTTTTAATGGCCCCTCCTCTAGAAAGTCTCCCTTTATTGCTCACTGAAGGTAGGTTTTGTTCTTCTCCACCATGCCATTCTCTATTTCAGAGAACTATCTGATTCCTACATAACATTTTTCACAGTTTTGTAATTATTTAATGTGTTGGCTCTATTAACATCTCTATCCCTGGTACAGACCAAGTTGTTTTGTTCACTGTCTGTATTTCCAGTGTCCAGAACATAGCAGGTATTCAACATGCAGTTTTTTTGATGGTTGAATGGATAAATCGATGGATGAATGTATAGGTGGGAGGTGAGTGGGTGGATGGATGGATAGATGGATGTATAGGTGGATGCATGAATGGATGGATGGATGGATGGATGGATACATGATGATATGGATGGATGAATAGATGAATGGGAGGGTGGATGGATCGACAACTTCCCAGGGTTTCAAGTTCAAACTTTTCTCTGTGTTCAGGACATCCATATGTATAAATTCTCTGCAGAGAGCTTCACTGTGTGTGGCTTCATATTCAGTTCCCATAGACAAGAATTATGTTCTCCTTAAAGGTCACTGTAGTGAACTGATTAGGAAATAATTACAAGAGAAAAATTTTTTTATGTTTTTGACCCCAGAATTAACCACATGAACTTTGATGAAGAGGAAAATCAGACACTCGGCAAATTTATTTGAATATAGTTTAACATGCCTTTTCAGCATTTGGCTGCTAATAAAAATGATGATCTGTTGGGGCATCTGGTGGCTCAGTTGGTGAAGCATCCAATCCTTGATTTCAGCTCAGGTCATGATCTCACGGTTTGTGGGTTTGAGCCCTGCATCGGGCTCTTCACTAACAGCATGGAGCCTGCTTGGGATTCTCTCCCTTTCTGTCTCCCTGCCCCTCCTGCTCTCTGTCTCTGTCTCAAAATAAATAAATAAACTTAAAAAAATGGCTATCTTTCATATTCAAATCTCCTCTAAAGGATTATCCCTGGATGTTCCAGCTTTCTTAGAGTGTGGCCTAAAGACCTCTGGAGATAGGTTCACTGTGAGCTTTGTTAAAATGCAATTCTGGGGCTCACCTATTGAATGAGAACCGTGGAAGAAGAGCCCATGGTGGGAGGCTTCTGAAGTACCCCGAGATGATCCTGGCTCTAGTGACATCCTCTCTGATTCCAGAGAGTGTCAGTGCTTAGGCACCTGGGAGGCTATCTAGTACAGACCATAACAGATGATGAAACAGGCCCAGAGAGGGGCAGTGACCTACCTGAGGTCACACAGCAAATCTGTGGCAGAGATCAGACTAGAATCTTGTCTTTCTTCTGCTAGGACCTATAGCTTCCTCTTGATAATGGGCAAGAGGGAATGGGATTTAGGGTTAAAATGATCACAGTGATCCCAACCTTAAATTTATATTTAACAGTTAGCCCCAATTTTCTACGAATAATGTCCACTAAATAATTAATGTTCCTTAAAATAGTCTGTGTTCCCTCATGCCTTTTTATTCCTGGAACATCAAACTCTTTCAGATCATCATTAATTAAGATACATGATGGCCCCGAGAGGTAGCCAGACACCCACAGAAACTTGGTAATTCATTCTGAATACCATGAGACACAGTCTACATTCCAGAGTTTTCCCAATTCAAAGACTGCCAAGGGAATGAAGAGGAAGTGGGACTGCAAAAAGACTGTCATGGGGCCCGAGGGTTGCCACACCAGGCAGCAGGCAGAGTTCTCCATGCATTCGGGCGTGTCAGCCTCACACCCTGGTACAGGGGAATTATCGTTTTACAAACTGAGGCCATGGAGGCTCAGACCATGGGGCGATCTCTTCAGCACAGTGGTATTTGAGAGGCTGGTATATCTGCGTCACATTCCCACCTATTGAGATCAAGGTGGTGACTTGTCTTAAACTGTTTTTAAAACATCCTTTGCTTGTTGTTTAATTAGTCCTTGACCAGCTTGGCTGAGTGGAGTGGAAGGTACTCATCGTGGAATGAAGCAGAGAGGAAGAAGGGTCTGCAGAGTTGGGGTCTGGGCTTGGACAGAGGCCACACGGCAGAGAACCTGCCTCAAGGTGACCAGTTATTTGTAAGCCTGTGTTGGGCTATTTGTGAGTAACCTTCCGTCACATCCATCAAGGCCTTCTTAGGTGCCATGCACAGTCACCTCTAGGTGTTTGTTCTTTCACTTATTCAACCAGTATTTATTCAGCGTCTGCTATGTGCCCGATACTGTTTCAGATGCTGGGAAAACAGCAGTGAGGAGGAAAAAACTTGTGGGTGACACAAACAATAAATCAGCCAGCTAATTAATTAATTCCTGACTGTGACCCATGTGATGAAGGTCGCACATGCTGCTGTGGTTCAGGGCGTTGAGGAGGCAGGCCACTTCAGGTAGCATGGCCAGGGAAGGCCTCCCTCTGAGGGATGGAGATGTGAGACTGAAGGATGGGGTGTGGGTCCAGCTGTTTGAGGATGGGCTGCAAGGGTGTTCCAGGCATGTGCTGAGGCTCAGAGGTGAGGAAAGACCTGAGAGACTTGTGGAATCCAGAGGAGACTCCTGCTGCTGTCCTGTGTGGTGGGACGGGGGAGCATGGGGAGGGTGGGCAAGTGGGTCTGGGCTAGGTCTGCAGGATCAGAGCATGAGGGTGGTGTAGCCCTGGGTAAGGAAATGGGGGGCCACTGGAGGGGTCGGAGCAGAAGTGACATGAACTGACCTATGCCCTACGAGATAACTTTGGCTCCAGAGTAGACAAAAGGTGGGAGCAGGTGGCTGCAGGGAGCCCAGGTGAGAGGTGCTAGTGGCCTGGTTTAGGGGTGGAGTAGTGAAAGCACGAGCCAAGGTCACACCCAGATATATTTGGTGGAGGAAAGGGCACCTACCAAGGCTGACTTCTGGCTCTTCAGAGGCTCCCTTTGGGCCAGGCCGGGGACTTTTTTCCCATTGGACAGATGACAACACAGAAGCCTCCATGAGTGAAGTTCTCTCCAGCAGCTGCAACTCTACACAAGGGCTCTGTCCCCCCATGTGGCCCAGCTGAATCCAGTGACCTGGTCCCTCAGGAAGTAGGTGAATCCAGCTTTGGAGCGATCCCTGCCCCGCAGTCACTGAGGGCTGATACATCCTCTCTTTACAATGAGCCCCTCCTCTGGGCTCAGAGAGGAGGTCACAGTCCAGTGGGGGAGGGAGAGGAGAGGCCCAGGTAGGATATAGTTAAAGAACTACACTCAGCAGGAGCTCTGAGGCAGCAGGAGGCCTTCTTGGAGGAGGTAGTGAGGGAACCATAAGACCAAAGACCTAGCCAGCAGGGGTGTGATGTGAGAGATGCCAGTAAGAGTAGAGGGTGGTGTCGGGTGGGTAGTAGGTAGGAGAGACCTTTCAGGAAGTACTGTTTTGGGATTTAGGGTTAGCCTCATCTGTCTGGGCTGGGAGACAGGAGACCTGGCTTGTGGCCTTAGTTCTGTTCTGAGTGATCAGCTGTGTCTAGTCACATACCTTCTGTGGAGTTCTCCCCACCAGCTGAGCCTCTACGGGGCACTCCTCGGCACTCCCTGTTCATGGTGAAAATAACCTCTCCAACCCTCTCGGAAGACTTACAAATGTATTTCATATGTTAAAAAGTAGTTAATTATGTAGATCAGCATACTATTAAAGATTGCATTACAAAGTTTATGTTGAATGCCATTGTTGTACAGAAAGAGACATTTTTTTATCTTGCTCCTTTAAAAAGAAATGCACACAATTAACTTATTTTGAATTAGTTATGTAACAAACTGTACACTTGGCTGACAAATACATCTTTAAGTGACATATCGTGTTTGAATTGGCAGCAAATCCACATGAAAATGGAGATTGACAATTAATCACGTTGATCATCAGAGTAGAAAAACTGCTGTCATGGCCTGATGTTAGGGATTTTTGCATTTCGTGGCTAAAATAAAAGCCGTTGGCTTAATAGTTAATTTTGAGGTTTTGTTTCAAATTGACTAAACAGGAGTGATGGCTTCAGGCTGGTGTTGATAAGACCTCGTCAAGGAACGCATTGTGGGTTCCTTTTCCCCTCCCACTAGTTGAAAAGCCGAATTGGTTGTATTCATGCCTGAATTTTCTCTCTTTATGATTGGTTTTTGAGGCGCCAGAAGCATATGGACATGCTTCACACGGACTGTGATCAGATGGCCCCGGTGGGTGTTAGTTACCATGAGGCACATATAGTGAACTATCCTCATTTCACTCATGTTCATTAACTCGTATTTCAGATTCACTATCATCAAGCTTCCTATCCTTAACCAAATTCTGTTGTGGAAATAAATGAAACAGGGTATGAGTACGAATGTGAACTTGAGCTGTATACAGCCAAAGTCCTACAAACAAATGTGAAATTACAGCAGTGATAATGCTCATAACACACTCATTACAATGCCTGAAATATACTAGGTGCCCAATAAAAGTTAACTACGGTGATGCTGATAATTAATGCCATGAAGGAGAGGGATGTGGCACACAATGTGTATAATATGGCATTTAGTCCAGAGCGGGGGCTGTGGAGCTAAATCTCTGTGTGACCATGAGCGAACTGATTAACCTTTCTGTGGTTCGGTTTCTTCCTCTGGAACATGGAGACAATTAAGATGCCTCCCATGGATTTGTTGTGAGGTTTAAATGAATTAATATATGCAAGGTGCTAAGAATGTTAAAAGTGCTAAAATTCATCATCATCATCATCATATTGTTAGGTCAGGGGAGGCTTTGCAGAGGAAATGATGCTTTGCATCATCTTTTGAGCTGAGCTTTGAAAGATGCGTGTGGTAGGGGCGCATGGGTGGTTCAGATGGTTAAGCATCCGACTTCAGCTCAGGTCATGATCTTGTGGTTTGTGAGTTCAAGCCCCACATCACGCTCTCTGCTGACAGCTCAGAGCCTGGAGCCTGCTTCAGATTCTGTGTCTCCCTCTCTCTCTGCCCCTCCCCTGCTCACACACTCTCTCTCTCAAAAATAAATAAACATTAAAAAAAATTTTTTTTAAAAGAAAGATGAGTGTGGTAGCTAGGCAACAGTGGGAGGGACAAGCATCTCAGACTGAAGGAACAGCATGTACAAAAGGAAGGATGGTGGTACATTTGGTTAGCTGAACGGAACTAGTGGGACTGCAGCTGAGTGAGCAAGGGGGAGGGTGGTGGGGCATGAGGCTGGAGAGATAAGCTGGAGCCAGAGCAAGCAAAGACTGGGAGCCTTTACTAGGGATTTTCGTGTTTATCCTCAGAACAGAGGGCCAACCAAGGGTTTTAAGTCGGGGAGAGTCCAAATCTGATTTGCCATTTGAAAAGCTCCCTCTAGTGGCATCGGGGGGATGAATGGGAAGCGCCCAGCAGGGCTGTGGTGGGATGGGCTAGTAAAGATGGATGAGAGCAGAAGACTCGAGGAGGTGGACCCAGATGTGAAGGATGAGGAAGCGGCTGGAGGCAAGGCCAACTTCTCCTTTCAGTTCATGTAGACATTGGGTTGATGCTGGTGTCTGAGAATGACGGTGCGGGGGTGAGTTGCTTTACCTCTCTGAGCCTCAGTTTCATTTGTAGCCTCCATCCTGTTGTGAGAACTATTAAGCGAACACATGAAAGTCAGCACATGCCTAAAATGTGTCTTCTTCCTCCACACTTAGCAGCTGAGACCAGCCCCTCAGCTATCATGGGTGTGGGTAGGATGGAAGGTACCTGTATCACCCACATTTAAGCCTTTGGGCTTTATTTCATATCAGTAAAGTGGGGATCAGAACCCCTAACCCCCAGGTTTCTATGAGTCCCTAAAGGATGACGGAGGTGAAGGTACGTTCTGCCCATGGAGGGCCATACTCATGTGGATCATGGTCGGTCTGGGGCAGGCAAGCCTGGGTCTCTGAGACATTTCCTCTTCCCACCCCTCCCTTCTACAGCATGCTCCAGTGTATCCATTTATGGGTGCACAGTATGCGTGGACACACATTTGAGCTCACACATTCCTCCTGACACAAGCGCACACCTTCATAGTGCCCACATCCACACACCCCTCAAAATATTTTAACTTAGAAGGTCTCCAGAGCTGTGCAGTCCAGCAGAAATATAATGCAAGCTACATATATAGTTTAAAATTTTCTTGTAGCCACATTAAAAAGTAAAAAGAGGGGCGCCTGGGTGGCTTAGTCAGTTAAGCATCCGACTTTTGCTTAGGTCATGATCTCGCGGTTTGTGAGTTCGAGCCCCGCGTTGGGCTCTGTGCTGACTGCCAGCTCAGAGCCTGGAGCCTGTTTCAGTCTGTGACTCCTTCTCTCTCTGACCCTCCCCTGCTCATGCTTTCTCTCTCTCTCTCCTAGAAATAAATAAAACATTTAAAAAAACTAAAAATAAAAAATAAAAAGTAAAAAGAAACTGGTAAAACTAATTTTATTTTATTTAAAAAATTTTTTTCAACGTTTTTATTATTTTTGAGAGACAGAGAGACAGAGTGTGAGTGGGGGAGGGGCAAAGAGAGGGGGAGACACACAATCCAAAGCAGACTCCAGGCTCTGAGCTGTCAGCACAGAGTCCAGTGCAGGGCTCAAACTCACAGACTCCGAGATCATGACCTGAGCCAAAGTTGGCCACTTAACTGACTGAGCCATCCAGGTGCTCCTGGTGAAACTAATTTTAATACCATATTTTATTTAACCCAATGTAGCCAAAATATCAAATAATATTATGTAAGCAAAATAAAAACTCATTAAGGAGATATTTTAAGTTCTGTGTGTGTGTGTGTGTGTGTGTGTGTGTGTGTGTGTGTGTATGTGTGCAGGCTAAGTCTTAGAAACCCGTTGTGTACTTTACACTTCCAGGACACATGTGGCTAGTGTCTACCATACTGGACAGCACATCTCTGGATCATCTGCCCATTCAACAGATGGGGAAACTGAGGTCCAGAGAGGGCCAGTGACTAGCTCTTTATCCCCTGCCATGGAAGGTTTCCAGGATGCCCCACTGCCTGCAGAGCGACTCCAGTACAGCTCCCACATCCAGCCTCCCAGGAGAGGTGGTGCCTGAACAACCTCTTATCGAAACTGCCGACCTTGATCTTCCTCTGAGGGAGTGTCAGCTGGAAGCACTGGGTTCACAGGCAGGTTGGGAATGCTTAGGTCTGCCCCTTTCCTTACACCCCTGCATGGGGGTGACTGGAATAGGACCACATGGAAGGCATGGGCATAAACATGGTGGAAACTGGATATGGTCCTGGGGTCAGTACATCCACTCTACTTGCCCTGGTTCCACCGTTAGCTGCTGAGGCCAGAGTTCACTGACAGTGAGTGGTTGACCCAGATCCCAGAGCCTCCCATCTATGAAGGTGGATGTGTCTTCAGGATAGACAGGAGGTAAGGAGTCCCCTAGAACAGTGGGTCAGAGCCTTTTAGCTCCGGCTCAACTGCTGCTGAAAGCCTCTGCATTAACTTTCCCATGGGGCTCCAGATTGAGGCCCCACTAGAGCTGGGTCCTTTGAGAGCAGGGTTTGAAGGCTGGGCCATGGAGGGTCTATAGGCCATAGGGGTTGGAGAGGAGTGGGATCCTCAGGGAGGCTTCCTGGCCTTGGAAAGGAGGCAGGAGTATCTGCACACACTCAGTGCCAAGTGCCATCAAGTTTAATCCTCTCAGTGGCCCATGGGGAGATTGTACCGTGACCATCCCCATTTTAAAGATGAGGAAATGAGGCTCAGCAGGATGAAGGAAGCTGCCCCAGTTCCCACCATCCATAACAGGAGGAGCTGGGGGTTTATTTCTGACCCTGTGGTAGGGGTGCTTTCATTTGTCATTTAAGCCAAGCAAGCTCCTTTGCTCAGATCTCTCACCAGCCTCCTGTCCCAGAGAGCCAACTGCCCTGTGGGTCAGGGTTACCTCAAACACAACACACCCAATCTCAGCTCTGACTGGAATTCTGCTTTGTCCCTTTTCTGGAGACAGGAGGCTCTCAGAGCTTGGAATTAGATTCCCAGAAATCACCCTGGTCGCCGGCCCCTCCTCAACCCAATGCCCAGAGATTCACTCATTCATTCATCAAACATTTATTGAGCATCTACTATGCCAAGGCACTGTTCTAAGCTCAAAGGAAAAGTCCAGATAGAAAATAGAGAAAACATTCTACATTCTGCCTCACAGAGACAGACTAAGCAGTAAGCATGAAATACGATTGATGTGTGTCAGATGTGTATCTCCGTTGCTATGGAGAAAACTGAGCTGGGTAAGAGAAATCAGGAATCTTGGCAGGAGGTGGATTGCATTTTTTAATAGGTGCTCAGTGTACCTTAAAATTTTTAATGTTTAATTTTGAGAGAGACAGAGTGCACGTGGGGGAGAGGTAGAAAGAGAGGGATACACACAATCTGAAGCAGGCTCCAGGCTCTGAGCTTTCAGCACAGAGCCCAATGTGGGGCTTGAACTCACAAACCATGAGATCATGACCTGAGCTGAAGTTGGACGCCTGACTGAGCCACTCAGCTACCCCAGGAGCATGCTTTTTAAAAAAGCGGACACTGAGCAAGGACTTTAAGGGACCAAGAGAACTACTCATGAGTATATTGGAGGAAAGAACATTCCAGGAAGGGAAACAGCAGGTGCAAAGGTCCTGAGAAAGAGATGAGCCTTGCACGTTCTGGAATAGCACCGTTTGGGCATGGATGAGTGGGAAATGAAGAGAGGTTAGTAGCTGAGATCAGAGAGGAAACAGCAAGGAGAACATGCAGGGCTTCACAGGACCTTGGCTTTTATTCTCAGTGAAGTGTGCAGAAGAGTGAAGTACTCCCATCTGCATTCTTTTTTGTTTTTTATCTGTAACCTTTTATTTCTTTTTTTTTCTTAAATAGTTTATTGTCAAGTTGGTTTCCATATAACACCCAGTGCTCATCCCCACAAGTGCCCTCCTCCATGCCTATCACCCCTCTTCCCCTTTCCCCCACTCCCATCAGTCCCCAGTTTGTTCTCCGCATTCAAGAGTCTCTCATGGCTTGCCTCCCTCCCTCTCCCCCACTATTTTTCCCCTTCTTCTCCCCCATGGTCCTCCGTTAAGTTCATCCTAACCTTCCTATACGTGCAAACATATGATATCTGTCCTTCTCTGCCTGACTTATTTCACTTAGCATAACACCCTCAAGGTCCATCCATGTTGCTACACATGGCCAGATTTCATTCTTTCTCATTGCCATGTAGTATTCCATCGTATAGATGAACCATATCTTCTTGATCCATTCGTCCATTGATGGACACTTAGGCTCTTTCCATGTTTTGGCTATTGTTGAGAGTGCTGCTATGAACATTGGGGTACATGTGCCCCTATGCATCAGCACTCCTGTATCCCTTGGGTAAATTCCTAGCAGTGCTATTTCTCAGTCATAGGGGAGTTCTATTGTTAAGTTTTTGAGGAACCTCCACACTGTTTTCCAGAGGGGCTGCACCAGTTTACATTCCCACCAACAGTGTAGGAGGGTGCCCGTTTCTCCACATCCTCGCTAGCATCTAGAGTCTCCTGATTTGTTCATTTTAGCCACTCTGACTGGCGTGAGGTGGCATCTCTGTGTGGTTTTGATTTGTATTTCCCTGATGAGGAGGGATGCTGAGCATCGTTTCATGTGTCTGTTGGCCATCGGGATGTCCTCTTTGGAGAAGTGTCTGTTCATGTCTTCTGCCCATTTCTTCATTGGATTATTTGTTTTTCGGGTGTGGAGTTTGGTGAGTTCCTTATAGCCCTTTATCTGATATGTCATTTGCAACTATCTTTTCCCATTTTGTCAGTTGCCTATTAGTTTTATTGATTGTGTCCTTTGCTATGCAGAAGCTTTTATCTTGATGAGGTCCCAGTAGTTCATTTTTGCTCTTGATTCCCTTGCCTTTGGGGATGTGTTAAGTAAGAAATTGTTGCAGTTGAGGTCAAGGAGGTTGTTTTCTGCTTTCTCCTCTAGGGTTTTGATGGTTTCTTGTCTCACATTCAGATCCTTTATCCATTTTGAGTTTATTTTTGTGTATGGTGTGAGAAAATGATCTAGTTTCATTCTTCTGCATGTTGCTGTCCAGGTCTCCCAGCACCACCTGTTAAAGAAGCTGTCTTTTTTCCATTGGATCCTCTTTCCTGCTTTGTCAATGATTAGTTGACCATACATATGTGGGTCCAATTCTGAATTCTCTATTCTGTTCTATTGGTCTATGTGTCTTTTTTGTGCCAATACCATATTGTCTTGATTACAGCTTTGAGTAGAGGCTAAAGTCTGGGATTGTGATGCCTCCTGTTTTGGTTTTCTTCTTCATTATTACTTTGGCTATTTGGGGTCTTTTGTGGTTCCATACAAATTTTAGGATAGTTTGTTCTAGCTTTGAGAAGAATGCTGGTGCAATTTTGATTGGGATTGCATTGAATCTGTAGATTGCTTTGGGTAGTAATGACATTTTAACAATATGTGTTATTCCGATCCATGAGCATGGAATTGTTTTTCCATTTCTTTGTGTCTTCAATTTCCTTCATAAGTTTTCTATTTTTTTAATGTTTTTTTTTTCTAGGAGAGAGAGAGAGAGAGAGAGACAGTGTGAGCAGGGGAGGGTCAGAGAGAGAGGGAGTCACAGACTGAAACAGGCTCCAGGCTCTGAGCTGGCAGTCAGCACAGAGCCCGATGCGGGGCTCGAACCCACGAACCGCGAGATCATGACCCAAGCGAAAGTCGGACGCTTAACCGACTAAGCCACCCAGGCGCCCCCCTTCATAAGTTTTCTATAGTTTCCATCATACAGATCTCCTATAGCTTTGGTTAGGTTTATTCCTAGGTATTTTATGTTTTTT
>NW_024080943.1:724116-757681 GCF_003009895.1 Hyaena hyaena
AAAAAAGAAAAAAAAGAGGAAGGAGGAAAAGCAAATAATAAAAATTAAAATTAAAAAAAAGAAAAAAGAAGAAAAGAAAAACCCAAAAGACAAAGGACAGTCTAAAAGCATAAAACGAGAATTCCCAGCTGCAAATAAAGAGCCAGGTGTATGCAGTGCTGACGGTAGAGTGTATACAGAGAGAGAAATGACAGGGTGGGGAGGAAGCAAAATTAGAAATGACCAGGCAGAGAGACTAAGAGGCTTAATTCAGAGAGAGAAAGAGGAGAATATGGTAGGAGGCGAGGACAAAGAAACGAAGATAATGTTACTCAGAGAAACTATATAGTCTGATTACTCCAGAGAGAAAGCGAGAGAGAGGTAGCAGTAGAGGTGTAGAATATACATCTAGAGTATGGATTAAATGTTTATTTAAGCAAACCAATGACCAGAGTGCCCAATCCAGCAGAGGAGAGGGATATGAATGAGACAAGGGAAAATATATCTGAATAGAAAGAATTGATCTAGAATTAATCATGGTAGTGCATCCATGTTGGTTAAAAAAAAAAAAAGGCAGCTCTTTAGCGGGGATGGGCGTGGTTTGGTGTAGGCGGCTCTTAGCCTCCAATGCAATGGCAGGCAGCTCCCTGAGGTCCCACCTTGGTGGTTGTGGGGAGAAAAATGGCGGCGCCTCAGTCCCCTCTTGAGCCAAGCATTGCAACTCACTCTTTTGGGTGTGATCTCCCTGTGCCACGGGCGTAGCCGAGGTGGACCGTGCTCTATGTCCCAGACAGGCCTCCTTTCCAGATCTTAGTCCAAGCGCCCCATTGATACCACCTGAAATACAATCCCGCAGGCCGAGTCCCTCCGAGCAGTTTTAAGCTGGAGCTGAGCCAGAAGAGCAGCAGAGCAGCTTCAGGCATGCTGCTTCCCCTCCAGGTCGAGCTGGCCAATGTGGAGAGGTTTCTCCCGGGGTTGCCTGGGACCAGGGCCTCCTGCTCAAGGTCAGCTGCACAGGTGGAAACCGGATCCCTCTGTGTCCCGCGCTGAGGTTTTTCTCTTCTCCAGGGACAGGGACAGTTCCTTGAGCAGTTTCAGCCACTTTTTCTTTTCCCCTTGACTCACTGCGGCTCCCTGCAAAGGGCCCTCCCCCCTTCGTGTCTCCGGTCCCAGCCTGTTTTTATCTTCCCCAGTTAGCACTAATGCTATACGGTTTTCTCAGCAGACTCTGTCTCCTTTTCCTCCCAAACTCCTGGATTCTGTAAGGGTTCCTATGCCTTCAGGCCTTCCCTGTTTGAGAGATGGGGGCGAGTGAGATGTACAGAGCTCCCTACTTCTCCGCCATCTTGCTTGCCCCATCCCCTCCCATCTGCCTTCTAAAAGTCTCAAGTGGGGAGTCAGGGAGTCCAGTGAGGTTGCTGCTAAATCCAGTTGAGACAAGACAGCAGCTAGGTCCAGCCAGCAAGGCTTGCTGATGGATTAGATGTGGAGTGTGAGAGGGAAGGAGGAGTCCTGAGTGACTCCCCCTGAGTGTGGCCTGAGCAACCGAAACATGGAGTCACCTCCCACTGTGAGGAGTATGGCTATGGGTGTAGTGAGTTGGGGGAAGACCCAGGAGTCCAAGCTGGACATGTGGGGTTTCGTTCAAATGCCTCCTAGACACCCACGTGCAGACGCTGAGCTGAGTTCATGGGTCTGTGTACAGAGTGAGGTCTGGGTTGCCGTTGCTTACCTGGAGACAGAGTGAAGCCACTACCTGAAGCTGTCGGCAAGGGCTGAGTCTCAGGGCCCTGGGTTGGAGGAGGGCACCGAGAAGGAGTGGCCAGTGGGAGAGGAGGAGGACTGGAGACCAGGCTGCTGTGGGTCCAGTAAGAGGAAGACCGAGCTTTAACCAACATGAACGTCATCAGTGACCAAAGTTCCCAGGTCTGGGCAGGTCTACCCTTTGCCCCCATTGTAGGCTGCATAACGGCCCCCAAAGATGTCAGCTCCTAACCCTGGAGCCTAATGTGGAAAAGTGGTTTTTGCAGATGTGACGAAGTGAAGGATTCTGCAACGGGAAGTTGTGCACGTGGGCCCTAAGTATAATCACAGCTGGCCTTATAAGAGGGAGGCCCAGGGGATCGGATACAGGCCAAAGGAAGGACAGTGTGAGCCCGACGGCGAGTTGGAGAGGGGACCTGAGTCACTTAATGCTGGTGGCTCCTGGGAGCTGGAAGAGGCAGGGAACAGATTGAGTGCTGCCCTGCTGACCCCTTGACTTCAGATTTCTGCCCTCTGGAACTGTGAGAATAAACCTCTGTTGCATTAAGCCACTAATGGTGTGGCAGTTTGTTACAGTGGCCCCAGGCAACCAGTACACTCCCTCTGGCATCAGATACCTTCCTTTCCCTCATCTTGGTCATCTGCTCCCAGCAAGTGTACCGTACCAGCCTTGGCAGACTACCCCTCCTGCCTGCCCCCAGCCCTGCCCTCCGCATACAGCCTGAGTGGGTCACTTTGCGCCTGAATTCCCTCAGGACAGAGCCCACATTTATTAGCCCCAAGTGCAATGCTTTTCTTGACACTCCCCCACTACTCTCCATGCACCTTCATCACCACTGCCTTCACTCACCACTTCTGCTGCAGTTACATCAGCAGGTTCTCTCAAGCTTCTGAGCCTTTGCACCTACTGTTCTTTCTGCCTGGAACACTCTTCCACCAGATATCCCCAGGTATCTCCATGGCTTGTCTCCCCATTGACTTCAGGTTTTGCCCAAAGACCTTCTCTGATGACTGATTACCAGGTGCAATCTCCTGTTCACCCTCACATTTCTGATTCCCTGGCCCAACCTTGTTTTTCTCCATGGTACTTACCTCTAACTATGTATTTAACTTATTTGTTCATTATCCATTGCCCCCCCCCATTAGAATATTCCATATTATATTCCATAGGGATAGGGGATTTAGACTGTGTGGCTTAAATAATGAACATTTACTTCTCACAGTTCTGGAGTCTGAGAAGCCTAAGATCAAGGTGCTGGCAGGCAGGCCCTGTGTCTGGTGAGAGCTCTGGACTCTCATCCCCTTACAAGGGAGCACATCCCATCACAGGGCTCCAACCCACTGACCTCATACAAGTTGAAGCACCTCTAAAGGGCCCCACCTCCAAATACCTTCACACTGGGGATTAGACTTCAACGTAAGAATTTGTGGGGCTGGGGGTGTGCAGAACACACATTCAGTCCATAGCAGGATGGCTTCAGGGTGATCTGTAATGCCTTCTGGGACCTCAATCCCTTACCGTCCTCAAGGTCAAACATTCCTGACCTTTCTGAGCCTTGGACCTCTTCTCTGAGCAAGCCTTCTAAATGTGTAAAATAAAATGGGTTTCATTACAAAGGATTCCGATTATATTAAAATGCAGTTACCAAACTATTAGGAAAACATATTTTTTGATATAATAATAAATGTGCTTCTTTATAAATACACTAAATACCAAGGGCTAAGGACAGGTCTAATTAGTATCATAATTTTGAAGCCATGATGAGTGTAAACAATCTTTTAAGATAACAGCAGTGATAGAAATGTGACATGAAAATATCTGTGATTTCTCTTGGTGACGGTCACGGGCACTGCAAATACTGCGGTTTGCTGTTAGCATTCACAGGGGAAGGAAATGATACATTTCAGTTAGAGGTGAGTGAAGAGAAAGATGTAATCTTTTTTCACTTCCAAATTGGCCAGCCCCCCTCCATTTAGATCCTCCCCCACCCCCACCCCCTCCCCATCTCTGCTGGAGCTGGAGGTGAGCCAGAAGGGCTGGATCCCAGGTCTTTTCAGCGTAGAGAGGTGCCCCTGAGGAACCTGCCCTCCATGGCTAGAATGGGGGGGGTAAGGGAGGATTTAAGGGGACAAGCCCCAGCAGCCGCAAACCTGACATCTGTGCAGGCCCTGCCCCTTCCTCCCTGCAGCCCTGGTGAGTCACAAAGCGTCCTTTCTCAGGAAGACCAAATATAAACAGTTCAGGATTATCTTGAGAACAAGATGTTTGTTTACTTTTTAGAATTGCAGACATGGCAGAGCACTCAGGCCTACGACTGTAATTAATAATAATTTAGGTCAGTCTCTCCTGGGGTGAAGCTGCATCCTGATTTTAGAGAGGAAGACCAATCTTTTCCTTGTTTTGTGTACAGGTAACATCATGTTGCTTATCTCTTCTTAGTGGTAGATATTTGTATTGCTTCCCCCCTCCCCCCTCGATGATACAGGCAATACATACTCATTGTAAAAATTTCAAAACACTACAGAAAGTGAAATTTCCCCCATTTTAACTCACTCCCCAGAGACAACCATTGACAATGGAGTAGAATATATCACACATGCTTTTTGTCACCACGTGTGTACTTATGCACATTGCCATACATAGATTTTTGTTTTTCCAAATAGCATTCTATGAAAATTGTTCTACAGCTTATACCTTTCACCTAAGATATCACAGTTATTATTTGTCTATATATCTGTCTCCTCAACTAGGAATTTGAGTTTCAGAGGGGGAAATCCTGCACTTCTGTTAATCTATAAGGCTAATACCTTGCCCAATAATTTGTACATAATAGGATTTAATATTTGATGAATAATCAAATTAATGAATAAATTTTTTTTCTAAAATGATATCATAAATGCTTTTCTGTGTTTGTCCATTGAACAATACTGCATTGTTTCAGGGTTGCTGAGAATTAAGCTGTGTGGACGTAATGAACTCTTTCAATTATCACTAATAGGCACTTGGGCTTGGATTATTTCCAATTTTTCAAGCTTATATCCTTTTTGCACTGAATATCCCTATAACATATATATCTTTACATATTTCTTTATGCATTTTTTGATTCAGAGAAGGGCTTATTTTGATAGATATTGCCAGATTGCCCATTTGATAGGTTGTACCAAATTGTAATACTATCACCAGAGAATCTGCTTTTCTGTTCTCTCACTAACACTGAATATTAAAAAAATATATACATATTTTTGAAATTTCAAGCTTACAGAAAAGTTGATAGAATACAAAGGATTCCCATGTACCCGTCACCCAGATTCCCAGATTGTTAACATTTTATCACATCTGTTCTATCTCACCACTAGTTTTTCTCTAAATCTGTGGAGGGCAAACCACAGATATAATATCCTATCATCTCTAAACATTGCAGTGTGTATTTCCCCAAACCATGTGTGTTCTGCTATGTAAACTCCATGCAGCTCTCCAAATCAAGAAACCAACTTTGGTGCCAATACCCCCATCCAATGCACAGACCTCATTCAAATCAACAGTCCCAACCATGTGCCTTTTCCCTCTGGTCCAGGATCTTCTCAAAGAATATGTATTGCATTTTGTTCTTATGTGCCTCCAATCTCCTCCAGTCTGGAGGCACATAAGACTCCTCTATCCCCCCCTGTGTTTTGAGGCCCCCATAGTTCCAGGGGGTATGGGCCTTACATTCCCTAGGTTGACCCTCAACCCAGATCTGATGTGTCCTCATTTGTACTCAGGTCATACTTCTTAGGCAGAAAGACCACAGAAATGGTGCTGTGCGGTTTCAGTGCACTGCGTCAGGAGGCACATGACAGTGACCCATCCCATGCTGGAGCTGTTAACCTTGGCCCCTGGTCTTGCTGGTGCCTGCCAGGTTTCTTTACCTTAAACTTGTCATTCCCCTCTTGTCTGGTCTGAGATTATGCCAATACTCTGTTTCTTGTCAAGCTTCCTCCATGGACAGCTCCTGCCTGGATCAACCACCTCCATGATGGTTGTCAAGGGGTAGTTGTCTATTCCCATCATTCCTTCTACACTAATTAGTTGGCCTTCTGTTGTAAGGAAAAGCTTTTCCCTCTGTCCCATTTATTTGTGTCAGCAGGAGCTCATGGATCCCTATTTTATAATCCATTTCTGTCATTACTTATTTTGATACTCAGATTGTCCCAGATTTGCTCAGTATCTCCTGTGTCCTTTTGACTTGACTCCGTCATTCATTGATCATTTCCTTACCTTCGGGCACAATGAGATATTCTAGGCTCATCCTTTCCCCTTGCATTTTCCTTGACTCATTGCTTTGGAAATGGAATCCGTCATTTCTTTGATTGGCCCTGGTATATTTCAGTGGAGATGATATTTAAAACCAAGATATGGGCAATTGGTGTGCTCATTGCTTCTGTCTACCTATCTCTGTATGTATCTGTATAATCAGATACATTATACAATCCATGCATACATTATCTATATACCTATCTGTCTATGTACGCATATACACATATAGTCTTTTATTCATCTTTAAATTATTTCCATACCTATTTGTGTACATGTCATAGAACCATGAATTCATATTGATACCTCCACTTCCAATTCAACACCTCAAGGTTCTTTCTATGCTTCCTTTTACATTTATAGATATCTTCTTAGGCAGTTAAAATCTTGACTCTCCTTATCCTCAATATTTTTACTAATTTGCTCAATTGGTTTACTTACTTGGTTGATGTAACACATCTCCCAACTTGCTTTCTGTCTTCTTTGCCCACTAGCTCAGCATCTGCCTCACCATCCTGTGACTTCACTTTGTCAGCTCACACCCCATGCCGTCTCCCAAGCCTCCCTCACTACCCAGCCTTTTCGGCCTTTGGACACACCGGCCCCAGACTTCTGTGTGATCCTCCCCCCTGCCAGCCCTACATCCTTGGCCACTGACCAGTGTCTCCATGCTCCTACTCCCTCTCAGTGTTTTCAGTTACTAGATATTGCAAGTCTTACAGTTTTAAGAGAAATGTCAATGTTGTAATTTGAAGTCTTTAATCATTAGTGAGGTTGAGTATCTCTTCATGTGATTTCTTACTGAATTGCTTGTTTATTTTGCCCAAGTTCAGCTATGTTCTTACTGGTATGAAAGAGTTCTTTGTACAGTAGAGACCTTGGCTCTTGGTCATATGCTACAATTTATCTTTTGATTTTGTTTATGGTTTTCATTACCATTTAAAAATTTCTGCATGATAAAATCAGCCTGTTTGTTTTTCAAGGTTTCATATTCCCCAATATATTTTTTCCCTAGCATTTTAATCATTAAAAAAAAATAAGTAAACCATTGATGTCTGGGATATATTTTAGTATTAGGATAAAACTGGGAATATTTTCCCCCCAAAAGGCCAGACAGTTATCCCAACATCTTTTACTATATAGTTCATAATCTCCTAACTTAAAATGTTGCTATTATTACAAATTAAACTTCAATATATATTTGAACCTAATTGGATTCTCCATTTAATTCCACTGACTTGTCTGTTTCTTTAGGCAACATGACACATCATTGATATACTATAGTTTATAATACATTTTAATACCTGGTAAGGAAAAAAATCCCCCTTCATTGTTCTTTTAAAAGAATTTTTACAGCTCTATGCATTCATTTTTCTTGGCAAAGTTTAGAATTATTTTGCTAAGATCCCTAAAAAATGTTTTTGGGGTTTTAATTTGGATTACATTAAATTTTAGCAGAATTTGGAAGAATTTATATTTTTACGAGGTTAGAATCCTTATAGAAGAAAGTATCTATTGCTATTCATGCAGGTCTTTACTTATGTTCCTACATAACATTTTATATTTCTCTGCATTATAGGTTATGCACATTTCTTGTTATGTTCATTCCTAAGTATTTTCTTATTTTTGCTGGTATTGGGAAATGAGTCTTCTATCCCATCGTATTTTCTGGTTCGCTATTACTTGTACATACAAAAGTATACCAAGAGGAAGCAATCCCTGATGGTTAGACAGATGGGCTTTGGAATGAAGCTACCTGGATTTCCATCTTGGTCTGTCATTCATAGGCTGTATGACTGTGGGCTGGTGACTTTGCCGCTCTGAGCCTCAGTTCCCTCATTTTCAACATAAGGATAAAAATCGTACCTATTTGATGGCAGTGTCCCTGGTACATAGTAAGTCCTTAATAACCAATAGCTATTATAATTTAAAATTTTTGTAATAAACTATTTTCCTGAGCTATTATAATGTATACAATTTCTGAATTATTGCTTTATTATTTTTATATTCTTGTTTTGAATTGTTTCTTTCTTTAAATTTTTTTTTGACATTTTTATTTTTTAAGACACAGAGACAGAGCATGAGCAGAGGGGCAGAGGGAGGGGGAGAGGGAGACGCAGTATCTGAAACAGGCTCCAGGCTCTGAGCTGGCAGCACAAACCTGATGCGGGGCTCAAACCCACAAACTGTGAGATCATAACCTGAACTGAAGTCAGACACTTAATGAACTGAGCCACCCAGGCACCCCTTTCTTTCTTAAAAAAAAAAAAAAAAAAGTTTATTTATTTATTTATTTTGGAGGGCAGAAGGGGAGAGAGAGAGAGAATCCCAAGTAGGCTCCACACCCGGTGCAGAGTCCTGTTAGGGGCTTGATCTCACAACTGATCATGACCTGACCTGAAATCAAGAGTCGGATGCTTAACCAACTGAGCCACCCAGGCACCCCTGTTATATTGTTTCTAATATTTTATCACTTATTCTTTTAGATTTCTTAGGAAAGAAATTATATAATATATGAATATGTTGTTGCCTTCTTTCCAAAAGCTATACCTTGTTTTATTTTCTTATTTACTTGTGATGTCTTGATCTTATTTCTGATTTATCAGAAATGCTCCTATTGTTTAACTTTTGAGTAAGATGTTTGTTAATGGAGACATATGTATATCTTTATTCTATAGATATCCGGAAGTATCCAAATAGGTACATGTTTAACAATGTTATTTAACATTCTTTTTCATTAGAAAGGGAGATTCCATTTTATCCAATACCTCCCCCTCCCAATCTAAGAAAACAATCTTAACAGTTTTCTACTTTGACCTATTAATATGGTGAATCATATTTACAGATCTCCTAATGTCACATCATCCTTGTGGGCTTGGAGCAAACTTCTGCTTGCACATATTCTGGTAGCTGTTTGATGTACTGCCGTAGTTAGTGTGTTAATATTTTATTTAATGTTTTTGGATCAGTTTTCTTTTTTCTTGTTGTTTTCAGCTTTTAGTGTCATGCATATGCCTGTTTTCTTAAAACCTCAGCATGGTGCTTCTTTTTAAATGATCTGGAACACTACCTTTTTTCCTTAATTGTATTTGAAAAGTGATCATACAGTAAAACTGACTTTTTTGGGGGAGGGATATACAGTTTTCTGGTGTGTATATGTATATTTGTGGAATCAAATCAATTATTCCATTGCTATATATATCCCTCTTAGGCTAGCCTGAGAAAAAAGGAAGGAGGGAGAGAGGGGGTGATGACTAGGAGGAACCTATAAAACACAGAAGCGAGGTGGTCCCAGAAACGTTTTCATGGGGCACCAGCTAGAATAATGGACTGTGGTTAGCGGGATGGGAGGCTGACCATCATAGGAATTTACGTCTTAAAATTACTTTGTGGCTATAGACTGTTAAAGCCTAAGGACATATCAGTGGAATGTAACTGTTCACCGTGATGAGTTTTCGGAATCTAGTTTCAGCTTCTTAAGTTGACTTCTTCTTTGAGCCTCAAGAGTTGTTGAAGATAGAATTTGTCACACACACAAAAAGTCTCAATTTGTAGTTGTTTTTCCTTTGCTATTAATTTGCATACTTATTATCAAGGTCAGGGTTTGTGAGCTGTAATATATCTACTTTTAGAATTTTTAGGTTTCCTTTGTGGCCTTGCATGTGGCAGATTTTTGCAAACACCACATTAGCACTTGAAGAAAAAGAATATTCTCTGATTCTTATGCACAGAGTTTAATATATCATGCACAGTCATATGTAATACATTTTATTAACTATTTTACGTAGATTATTTATATCCTTAATCTTAACTGTCAAAAATCAGGAGAGGGGAGTTAAAGATTCCTTCTCTTGCATTTCTGTTAGTTTACGTTGTATTTATCTATAGCTTTTGCTTCATATATCTTGATGCTATGTGATCTGAACATAAAGTATCATGACATTGTGCTCATTGTGTTTCCTACCCTTTATCATTATGGGCAGTGTTGTTTATCATTCAGTATGTTTTAGTTTCAGTTTAACTGTTTCTGATATTCTGATCACGATTTAGTTTGCATTTACCTGGCTCATCCTTGAATATCTGTTTACTTTTCAAGAAAAGAAAAAAAAAAGTTTTTACTCTTCCCTCCTACTCAGCCCTTCTCTTTGCCTCCTGTTTTCTCTGCCTTCAACTCTGCGGACTATTTACTGATACAGTTCATCACATATTTTTGCTTTCTTAAAGATAATATACTCAAATCTCTTTTTCCTGATTGTCAACAAACAAAACCTGTGCATAATAGTATAAATCCATTCTTTACCATGAAAGATCACAAATCTAAGCATTCATATTTCCTCACCATCCCAATTTTGTTATCATATGACTTGTTACCACAGTCCATTTGGGATATTTTTTAATTTTTGTATGTTTCTTGTTTATTGTTACATAACATAGGTTTTCTTTAGGAATTATGTAGTTTTCATTTTGATTTAAAATGACTTTTCAAAATTATTGAGGCTTAGTTTTATGTATAAAAGGACCCAAGACTCAATTCTTATCCTTTGTTTCAATAGCTTTCCTATTTCTGATTTCTTATTTTTAATTATCTTTTGACTATCTGAATTTTATTATCAAAACATTTAATATTTATTTATTTACTTATTTATTTTTATTTTAGAGAGAAAAAGAGAGAGAGCACAAGCAGGGGAGGGGGCAGAGGGAGAGAGAGACAGAGAATCTTAAGTGGGCTCTACACTCAGTTCAGAGCCTGACATGGGACTCAATCCCATGAGTCTGGGATCATGACCTGAGCCAAAATCAAGAGTCAGATATTCAACGGACAGAGCCACCCAGGTGCCACTAGCAAAACATTTTTTAAAAGAAATGCTGATGGATCCTATAATCTCTCAGTAAATATGAATAAAATACTTGTTGGGTGTAAAACTCATAAATCATACTTTTGTTTTGAAAACTTTGCAGATGTTACTTTGGTCTTCCCACATCAGTTAATGTGGAGAAATTGAGGGTTATTTGATAGTCTTCCTCTTACTGATAACTTGGTATTCCTGGCTGGATGCTCAGGTAATTTCTTGATAAATTCTTCACATTGAACATCATGATCATAATAGATGTAGATTTGACTCCTTCTCTGATAATGTTTTTGCAGTCTCCATACTCTGCTTTCCCTCCTTTACTATATGATGGATTGTTCTTATGATTTATTTGTTCTGTTCTCTTCTTTAGGCTAGTCATCGATATGTTGATGTCCATTATCTGTCATCCATGCCAATCATCTTCTTGAAATTGTTCCTAAATCTTTGAACTTTTCCTTCACATTTTGTGTGACTTTTCTGTAGATTATCTTTATTTATTTATTTATTTACTTACTTATTTTAATGTTTATTCATTTTTGACAGACAGAGACCAAGTGCAAGTGGGGGAGGGACAGAGAGAGAGAGGGAAACACACAATCCTTAGCAGGCTCCAGGCTCTGAGCTCTCAGCACAGAGCCTGACACGAGGCTCGTACCTATGAACCGTGAGATCATGACCTGAGCTGAACTCAGTTGGTTTCTGTTGTGTCCCTTCTATCTTCCCTGTTTCTCACCTGTTTGATGGTAGCACAGTGGGATTATTCTGCTGCACAATTCCTTACCTTGGTTCTGCAATCCTACTAATCTTATCTGTTATCATCTTATCTTTAGTTTCTTTGAGGCTATGATACATTTGTGGTATAATAATTTTTTTTGTTTGTTTCCTGTCTTTTTGGCCAGATCTTTTCCCAAAACAGAGCCTGTATCTGTTTTTAACATGATCTATTTCTTCCTTTCTTTCCTGTTGTCTTTTGAAAATTTCCATAGTTGTGATGTTTGATGTTGTTATTTAAGCTTACTTATTTTTGAACCAGAGTAGTTTCATCAGGCCTATTATTTGCCCAAATTTAGACAGCTGGATTCTCCCTTACCTCCTTCACATGGTCCCAGCTTCAGAGAAGGCCTCCTTCTGAGGTGGAGTCTTCTGAGCTGTAAGAATAATCCATTTTAGACCATGAGTCCAACTAGGTTCTTCTGCCTTCTCATGAGACTGAGGTCTAGGGATTCTGGCTCCTCTGCCTATTCACAGGGAGGGGGAGAAGCCAAGTGGGTCATTCTTCGCATTCCACATTTTTCCCAGAGCTCCCTCAGCCCACGGAAGATGCTGTTGCCCCTCTCTGTTCTATAAAGCTTTTGTTTGTCATCACAGTGTTTTGTCCTGGTGTTTAGCCCCTTAAAAGTGTTGTGCTTCCCCCTCAGCTAGAAGACATATCATAGATTTGTCTGAATTTGGCGAACTCACTCTTTTCTAAAGTAAGGGAGAGTCTTCTAGACCACTGGTTTGTTCTCATCTTGGGGCAATATGGCCTCCTAACCCCAGGGGACACTTGGCAAAGTCTAGAGACACCTTTGGTTGGCAGGATTTGCTTAAAACTGGTGGAGGCTTTGTACTTATTGCCAAGTTTTTGTTACAGATTAGTTTTTCCATAAAAACCATTTTTAACCTCCTTCCCCCAATTAATTTTTGTTCATTCTGTTCTATTCACAGAGAGGGACATTTAATAAGCCTGCATTTATTG
This sequence comes from Hyaena hyaena, assembly GCF_003009895.1. NCBI lineage: Eukaryota > Metazoa > Chordata > Mammalia > Carnivora > Hyaenidae > Hyaena > Hyaena hyaena. Next base: position 736,745 of record NW_024080943.1, read on the forward strand.
TATCATCCTTCCATGAATGTTTCAGATAATTTTAAAGAAAACCTCACAAAATAATTTAGCCATTTGATTTCATATTCCAGAAGCACATTTAAGGACCATTTGGCATACATTTTCAAATTGCTCTTTCCTGTGCATTATCTCATTTAACCCTCTAGCAGTCTGTTGAAGTAAATATTATTATACTCACTTTTTAGTGGCTTTCAATTACCTGTGGCTAATGAGTTGATGTGGATTAGATGTGTCTGACTCCAAATTTTGGGTCTTTTCCATCATGTGGCACTGCTTTTCAACAAATGAAGTAATGATCTCCTTGTCTTCTGGGGAGTGTGTTTTGTTAAGGAAATGGGATTCTGATAAGACATTGCTCACCACATCTACTTTACCTAAAGGCATAGTTAATTGACCTTAGTTGGAATACCTGTCCCAGGTTTTAAAAATTGTATCATTACTTTTTCTATCTCATTGCTAAGCAACTGCAAAAATTTTAAATGCTGACTTGAAGGGGCACATGCACCCCAATGTTTATATCAACAATAGCCAAATTATGGAAAGAACCCAAAAGTCCATTGACAAATAGATAAAGAAGATGTGGTGTGTGTGTGTGTATGGAATATTACTCAGTGATCAAAAAGAATGAAATCTTGCCATTTGCAACAATGTGTTTGTAATGGGAGTGTATTATGCTAAGCAAAATAAGCCAGAGAAAGATAAATATCATATGATTTCACTCATATGTAGAATTTAAGAAACAAAACAGATGAACAAAGGGGAAGGAGAGGAAAAATAAGATAAAAAGAGAGAGGGTGGCAAACCATGAGACTATTACATACAGAGAACAAACTGAGGGTTGCCGGAGGGGTGGTGGGTGGGGGAATGGGCTAAATGGGTGCTGGGAATTAAGGAGGGCACTTGTTGGGATGAGCACTGAGTGTTATATGTAAGTGATGAATCACTAAATTCTACTCCTGAAGTCATTATACTCTATGTTGACTAACTTGGATTTAAATAAAATTTAAACATTAAAAAAAGCAGGTGTTATAAGTGCAATTATATGTGAATGTGTTTTTCCCCTCTGTCTGTTGGAAATGGAAGAAATCTAACAAATGTATTGGGTCACCCTGGATTGGAATTTCCAACTAGACCCCTTTCTGGTTCTGCTATGGGCCATATCACCTCATTCGGCCTACTCAGAGGAAAGAACTCTGTGTTCCTGGTCTCAGCTGTGTGACCAAGGAACACTTATATAACAGTTCTAGGCTTCATCTCTCCCCTGGTTGAAGTGAAAAGTATATGGTCGTATGTTCTTTTTGCCTTTAAGTTTTCAGATTTCATGAAATCCAAACCTGGGAATTGGCCCCAGAACACAGCCTGGGCTTTGCTATATTTCTGGGTGGCCCTGGAGAAATTTCTTTGAGCCTCATTTTACTCATCAGTAAAATAACCCTGTGTTTTTCAAACTGTATTCTGAGGAGCCCCAGGAACTGTGTGTGTGTGTGTGTGAGAGAGAGAGAGAGAGAGAGAGAGAGAGAGAGAGAGAGAATCTCAAGCAGAGTCCATGCTCAGTGCAGAGCCTGATGTGGAGCTCGATCCTATGACCCTGAGATACTAACCTGAGCCAAAACCAAGAGTTGGCACTCACCCTACTGAGTCACCCAAGCACCCTGGGTGCTCTGTATGGTTGAGCTCTGGATAAGGCTACATTTGTAACAAGCATTCTATTATTTACAAATTTAAAAATTGATCTCAGATACTAGATATTCCTTCCCGGACAGTGTCTTCCCTGAAAGATGTAAACATTCTTAGAAACTGAAACTTACTCCTTTAAGCATCATTTTGATTTGATAGCTAATGGGAATGAATATCAAATGGATTTAGATGTCTTGCCTTATTGAATGCACGAGGCTGAACATTAATATTTTCTTGATGTTAAGGATTATTGTTACAAATATTAGCATGACACAGTGACTCCTCGAGGACCTGGTTACAGTGTAAGCAACTATCACCCCTTCACAGACTGTGCCCTTGTGAGTGTGGTTCTGTAGTCTGTATGTCTACTTTTCTATGATTTCTTCTCCTGCCCATGACCATTGGGCTGTCTGATGTCCTTATTTACTGCACTGAGGGGACATTATAGACCCTGAAAAGAAAGTCTGACCATAGTGAGGCTCATCTTTAGAGGTATCCACATCCTCCTAGCATACCTCTCTCTCCACAAATCATTTGTCTCCAGATTCCTTTATTGGTTGTTCCCAGAGATACTTCAGATCCAAAAGTCTATCTCTGCTTCCCACCAACAGCACCTTTTCCTGCAAAGGCTCCTCATCTCTGTGCCTGACTCCAAGGCAGAAACCCGTGACTCATCCTGGATTCTTCCATCACCCTCAGCTTCACCATCCGCTTAGTTACCCTGTCCTGGATCTGCCCCCAAAACAGCCCAGCAACTTTTAACACCTCCCCTGATTTCTCTGGAAGGAAGAAAAAGACTGGACAGAAAGATAAAAGGAAGGAAAGAACTACTAAGCCCCTTCTTTTTAGCTGTAGGCTCAGTAGACGTCAACTAGACGGGGTCAGATCCAACTCTGCTGCCTCTCAGCTTTGTGTCCTTAGCAGAATAACACGTCCCTTTCTGAGCTTGTTTCCTCGTCTCTCAAGTGGGGTTGATAAAGTGCATTTTCAGGGTGAAATGATACAGTGGGCCTGATGCACATTAAGCACTTGATGTATCACAGCCAGCCATGCATGTTGTTCCTCCCTTCCTCCGTCCTTCCTTGCCCCATGGAGAATCTGTCTATTGAGCTGTACTTTTCCACCCAGGCAAATGCTCTCCCCCATAAGTGTGTGCATTGTTTGGAGTGTGGGCTGTGAGATGAGGCCATGAGTTGCAAACACATCACCTCCTCTAGTTTTCCTTGCTGGCCTACAAATGTCACCTTCATCCAAATAGCAATTTCAGGACATACTTCTTTTCTGATATGTCGGTGCTTCTGAAAAAATCAAATGGAGGGAACATTGAAGTGCCAAGAACATGATGGGCTCACTGTAGAAGCAGAGTCAGTCCTTCCCCCAACTGCCAAAGCTCTAAAATTAGAGTCAGCTAACCCTGTGAGGACGGCTCAGTCCACTCTTGTCCCCAAAGCAGAGGGTATTCCATTTGCCCTGAGGACCTGAAGTTTGGGGCCCAGAACCTTAAGGCTAGATAGAGTTCATTGCATCTCTCCCCTCTCTCTACTTCCATGTTGAATCAGGCCCCATGGAAGAGGCTGAGCACCTGCCAATCAATGTCTCTTCTAACTGTTCTTTCTTTAAAAAATCAGCTGTATTGAAGTATAATTTACGTGTGAGAAAATGTACCCATTCTAGGTGACCCGTTCAAGGAATCTTGTCAGAAAACCCATGGTCATGTAACTACCAACACAGGCGAAACATAGAACATTTCCATAATCCTGGTAATTTTTCTTTCGAATTTAGAAATGTTACAACCACCCAGAAAAGAGCAGAGATTAATATTACAAAGTAACATTTACAAACTTGCCACCAAGTTTGGGCAAATGTTACTGCTTTGCCATATTTGCTTTGCTCCAGTCTCATTACTCATTCTCCCTCTCTCTCCACTCCTTTTATCCACCTTCCCTTTTAAAGAAATGCAATAAAATTCTTTTGAAGAAAAAAAACATTATAGATAGTCTTGGTATCCTTTTCATCTCAATCCCCAAAGGTAACCACTGTCACTGGTGTTTTAAAAGTAACAATGTTTTAAAGGTAACATGTCCTACCTATGTTTTGAAATTCTTACCACATTCTGTATGATCACAGACAATATACACCATTGTTGGGGGTGGGGGTGGGGGCTTCTGCTAGTCACATAAAACAGTGCCACAACGTATGACACCTTTTGCAACTCATTTTTACGCAATATGTGCTTTTAAGATCTATTCACCTTTTGGGGCGCCTGGGTGGCTTAGTGGGTTAAGCGTCTGACTTTCGCTTAGGTCATGATCTCGCGGTTCGTGGGTTCGAGCCCCGCGTCGGGGTCTGTGCTGACTGCCAGCTCAGAGCCTGGAGCCTATTTCAGAGTCTGTGTCTCCCTCTCTATCTGATCCTCCCCTGCTCACGCTGTCTCTCTCTCTCTCTCTCTCCTAGAAATTAAAAAAAAAAAAATCTATTCACCTTTTTACAAGTAGGTGTGGTCCATTTGCCTTTATCTAGTGTTGTGGTATAGGAATGTTTTAAAATTTCCTTATTCAGTCCTCTATTGGTAAGCAGTTAGATTGTTCTTTCCTTCTTTTTAATGATATGAGTGCTACAGGGAATATTCTTGAACTTGTGTATTGGAGTTGCTCGAGGGTATTTAGCCAAAAGTGGAATTTCTGGGCCATAGGGTTGTAGAGCATGCACATCTCCAACTTTACTAGATATTGCCAAATTGCTCTCCAGTCTCCATACTCAGACTGTACAAGACCTCTTATTTTCCCCACCTCCTGTGTATTGTTAGATAGCCCCACGTTCCCCACACACCCACCAATCTACTAGTATTTATGAAAGGTTTGTTAGTTGTTTCAATTTGCATTTCTCTGGTCACCAGTGAAGCTGAGCCTGTTTTCATATATTTATTGGCCTTTAAAGTTTTTTCTGTGAATGTCTTTATGTTTCTGTCTTTTCATTGTTTCTACTTCTACAAAATAACAAGCAAGGTCAACAGCTGTGAGTGAAAGGTGGTGGGAGTTGGAGATTTGAGGGGACGAGAAACAAGGGAGAGTGGGTTATCTTACTTGGAGCTGCTCAAAAGCAGACCCTGAGACAAGGATGTATTGTATGTAGTTTATTTGGAAGAGGATCCCAGGACACACAGGTGCGAGATGGGGAAGTGAGGCAGGGAAGGGAAGGAAGCCAGTAAGGGGTTCATGGTAAATTCCATTATCATGGTGGGCAACTGAAGGTCAATCCCACTGGGGAATTCTGGGAGCCACCTCTGAGGGGAGTGCTGCTCCTGATTGGGGATTCTGTACATTCCTAGCACTTACACAGGCTACAGTGGTGGGAAGAGACCTCTGGCCACCAAAGAAAGCCCTTAGACAAAGACATGCAGATGATGGCAATTTAGGAGTTGGGTCAGCACTGAAATGGTCAGGGTCCAGGGCTCATAGATAGGAGAGTGAAATGCACTAGGTGGGCTGGCTGGGCAATGCCATAAAGGGTGCCTCAGGGCTAATGGTGTTAGTTTGCTTATTTTATTTGTTTGTTCAGAGAGAGAGCATGCAGTGAGCAGGGGAGAGGGGCAGAGGAAGAGAGAGAGAGAGAAAGAGAAAGAGAGAATCTTAAGCAGACTCCATCCTCATCACAGAGCCCAACAAGGGGCTCTATCCCATTACCCTGGCATCATGACCTGAACTGAAATCAAGAGTCGGACTCAACTCTCATTACGGCTCAACTGAGCCATAATGGTGGTAGTTTAAAGGGAGCCAGAGAGCATGATAAGTGCCCAAAGGATCTCAGCCCTCGCCAACCCTTTGATTTACAGATGAGGAACTTAGGGCTCCCTAAGGAAAAGGATTCTTTGAAAATAACAAAGGACCCAGTGCAGTAAAGATGGCAGACTGTGTCCCTTGCACAAAAGATAAAACAATTTTAAAATAGTTTTTATTTTACAAAAGTAAAAGATGATTATTGGAGAAAATTCAGAAAATATAGACAGAAAAGTAAAAAATCACATCTGTGACTGTCAACAACTTGGTTTGTATCTTTCTAGCCTTTTTTTCCTAGGCATATCCATATCCATATCATTTTTTTTCCACATAGATTTTCTTCAACAAAATTTCAATCCCATTATACATGCAGAACATCCTGCCTCTAACATGATTTTGTTTTCACTTTACAGTATATCATGTATACCTTTCCAAATCACTGAATATTCTACATAAATGTTAAGTGCTCCACAAATTCCATTGTTAAACATTTAAATTGTTTGCATTTTTTATTATAATGAACACCATTGCAATAAATTTCCTGGATACTAACTCTGAGCATGACCATGATTATTTCCTAAGAATAAATTCCTAGGAATGGAATTGCCAGCTAAGAGTGTAAGCACTTTTTAAGGCTGTTACTACGTATTGCCAGTGTGATAAACTTTGTTAGCTCTGGGAACTGCACAACTATTTGTTTGCCCAATAGCTGAGGCCAACATTCTTGAGTCTTGCATGTTGTAATTTTTTACACTGTATAAGATTTCTGTAGGGTACCCAGAAATGGGTTTGCTGAATAAAAAGTTATGCTTGTTTGCCATGTTTTGATAAACATGTTTTTTGATAAACACTGCCAAATCATCGTTTAAAAATATTTATACCGATTGAATATTCTTATACAAAAACATGCTGGTTTTTCTCTCTTTTCTATTAAATAGTTGGGTAGAATTAAATAGTTGTTCTTTTTTTCTGTATAGATCATGCACGTTTTAAAAAGTTTAATTTTAGGTATGTCTTTTGTTTTTTATTGCTGGAATGAATGTGATTTTTTAAAAATCTGTTATATTTTCTAATTGGTCATTGCTGGAAATCTAAGAAAACTATTGATTTTAGTATATTTATTTTAAACCATCTACTTTTCTGTATCTATTATTTTTTTTTAGTGTTTATTTATTTCTGAGCGCGAGAGAGACAGAGCATGAGTGGGGGAGGAGCAGAAAGAGGGGGAGACGCAGAGTCAGAAGCAGGCTCCAGGCTCCAAGCTGTCATCACAGAGCCTGATGTGGGGCTTGAACTCACTGACCAAGAGATCATGACCCAAGCTGAAGTTGACTACCTAACCAACTGAGCCACCCAGGTGCCCCTACTGAATCTATTATTATTTCTAATAAGTTTTTAATTGATTTTCTCAGGTTTTCTTCCTAGGTAGAAAATTATATAATGTGCAAATATTGATCATTTTGCTTCCCCCCCCTGCCCCAATATCTATACCTCTTGTTTTATTCTCTTCACTTCAGAAGAGAGGGCAAAATGGGTGGTAATAGTTATCTCTTTGTCTTTCTTCATGATTTCAGGGGAATGCTTCTGAATGTCTTCCCATTGAACATGATGCCAACAGTCATTTGACATGCATGTGTAATTTTTTTTTTTTGGTCATGCTACGGAAATATCTTTCTACTCTCATTTCTTATTTTATGAAACATTGCTATCAGGGATAGATGTTATTTTTAAAAATCAGGTTTTTGTCATTTATTGAGATGATTATCTTTTTACATTAACAGTCTATAAAATTTTGAACAATTGTTGCTAATTTCATGTTTCTTCTTTTAACGTAGTATTTAGTTTATTTGCTAATATTTTAGTTAGTGTTTTGCAGGTGTATTCATAATTGGGTTTATAGTGTTTCATTTTGTGTTTTGTCTGCTCTTTTTATATTAAATCCTGTATAATTTGTAAAAATAATTGAAAATTTTCTTTCATTATACATTGGAATAATTTAAATGGCAATTGACTTCTGTGATGTTTGAATGTTTGAGAGATTTCTGCTTTGTCTGATGTCCACATTGCAGCTATGCTTTCTTCCTGTTTGCATTCCTGGCAACCTCTTTGCTTTTTGTCTTACTCATAATCTTTCTTAATCATTTTATTTTCGTAGGCATTCCCAAGCTATATTTTGTATTTTCATCTAAACAAATTTTTTAAAAAATCTGTTTATCTTTTTTTCACTTATTATCATAATAATTTCCATTGTTTAAGAATGTTCTTTGATTATTTTGGGTTTTTGTTGTGATTCATTGCAGTATTACTTGCTCTGTATCTTCTGCTATAACATTTACAATTTTTAAAGTAATTTGGTGACTGTAGATTCTATTTTTTAGATCTGTTAGTAATTGAATGAATAATCCTGGATTCTCTAATTCATCAATATCGAAAGCAAGACCTTGTCTTTTGTCTCTTATGAAAGGGAGGAACATTTTTTTAAAAATATTTTTATTTATTTCTAGGAGAGGGAGAGAGAGAGAGAGAGAGACAGCGTGACCAGGGGAGGGTCAGAGAGAGAGGGAGATACAGACTCTGAAATAGGCTCCAGGCTCTGAGCTGGCAGTCAGCACAGAGCCCGACGCGGGGCCGAACCCATGAACCGCGAGATCATGACCTAAGCGAAAGTCGGACGCTTAACCAATTAAGCCACCCAGACGCCCCTGAAAGGGAGGAACATTTTTACTTCTTTTTGTCGCCTCCTCTGTCAATCTCAACTCCAAATCTACTGCACCAGATTAGTGTATACTGAATTTTTGTCCCAGGGCATTATAATGAAGTTATTATTCATAATTATATTATATGTCATTCTCCATCAAAGAATTGAATATTTCCATTCTATTTTATAAGTATAATTCTTACAGTTATTAAGTCCTAATTCCATGCCTAGAGTTGGGGTGGTTTTGACTCTCCCCATGACACAATTTCCATGTTCGAAAGTATTTATTCAGCTAGTTTTTGAGAAAGAGTGTTTGTGATCTCTTCCTCAGATTCTCCAGTGTTTCATAACATCCTGTCCATTTCCTTAGCAGGTGATTGGCACCTTGGATGGACTCAAAGTCTGGGGCCATGTTTTTTTTTTTCCTTCAGACCAGCAAATTGCATGGCAGAGAAGTCAGGGTCCTGATTCTTCTACATGGATATTGACATAAATTTTTATTTACACATAAAATGAAATAATTTTATCAGAATTGGCCTTGTTACTGTTTGTTTGTTTGATCAATTTGTTCTGGCCTCTCCTTTGGGAATACCAATCATCCTACACTGAATCTCCGTGGTATTTCCTGTGTGGGCTTTCTCATTCTTTTGTCCTTTGCCCCTATACCCTGTGTTATTTTTCTCAAGCCTACTCTCCACCTCACTCGTTTGGATTTCTTCAGTGATGAGTCTGCTTATCATTGCTTTGTGTACCATTTTTTTTTAAACATTGCAGTGCAGTAGCATGGTTTATTTCCTTAGTGATTTTTCTTAGCATCACCCATTCTTTTGTTAACCTGATCTGTTGTTATAGGGACTCATTTTTTATCCTTTTTTCTTTGGAGTCCTTGATGATTTTTTTCCTTTCCATTGAAAATGGAAAGTAGATTTGCCCCAATTTTCATCTGTTTTATGGGTTCAGTTTTCAGAAATATATTCTTTCTATCTCTGGGCTGCTTTGTTTGTTTCATTCTTTTGTTGCAAAGTTTTTGCTTATGTCCCCTTTTGTCATCTTTGAAAGGATTCTTTTTAGGATTTTTATTTGCTTCAGACTAGCATGGACAGATTTTCTGTGGTGGTTCCCCACACTCTACACTTTACCCCTCGGTATTTGGCTAGCTTTGGCACCATCTTACCAGGATCATATAAGTGTATATTTTGTGTGCATTTGGAGAAAGAGTTAGAAGGATAGAAAACCAACAGAAAATATTAGTTACTTAAAGGTAGTTTTAGAGGGAGAGACTATTTCTTTAAAAAATCTCTTTTTAAAAAATAGAACAAACATTATGAATATCAGATAAAATGTATAAGTGACTGAATTACCCTGTAAAAAGATGCTTGACGTTGCTGATATCCAAGGAAATGCAAATTAGGTAACACTGAAACATCATCTCTTGCATATCAGATTGGAAAAAAACATTAAAATTTTATAATATTTAACATGGTAAAGATATAGGGAAAGATGCACTATTTCAAAAAATATTTTAATTTTATTGTAGAGAGAGAGAAAGCATGAGCTGGGGAGAGGAATGGAGGGAACGAGAAGTAAAGAATCTTTAGCAGGCTCCACACTCAGCATGGACCTTGACATGGTACTTGATCCTACAGCCTTGGGATCGTGACCCAAGCCCAAATCTAGAGTTCGGACTCAACAGACTGAGCCACCCAGGCACCTCCCCCACCCCAATGTTTTTTTTTTTAAAGGTAACTTGGAGACTGTATCATGTAACTTAAAATACTATATCAGGCATTTAAAACCCAGACTGAAATAGGGCCATGGACAGAGTGGGTTAATTTAGTCTTTGTGTATTTTGACTAAAGAAATATTTCATATCCTTTTAAGAACACAATGAACAAATTCAAGATCAGACTTTATTTTGTATTAAGATTGCCTTCAGTTTTTCTAAACTATTATGTTTTGCCTAAAATGGTGATTTCTCCACTGCTTTATCAAATACCAAATATATCAACATTATAAAATAACAGAGCCTAAGGACTTCAAGTTTCTGTCAAGATGACCTTGTAGCCAGGGTTGATGGCTCTTGCCCTCAAACTGTACCCCAGAGAAATGATAGAAATGGGAGAAAACATGGAGTCAAGGAATTAACAACTGATAGAAATCCCTGGGGAGTCTGAAGGCTGCCTTGAGCTGGAATGTGTGTGTGTGTGTGTGTGTGTGTGCGCGCGCGCACGCGCGCATGCACATGTGCTGTGTGCTTGGTATGTGTTACATGTGTGTATGTGTGCACATATGCTGTGTGATGGTGTGTGTATGCATGTAATGTATGTGTGTATATGTTCTGTGTGTTCTGGTGCGTGTGGGGGAGTTTGTGTGGATGTGTGTGCAGGCTCATGTGTGTTGAGGGTAGGAGACACGGCAAGCAGAGGCAATGGTGGGAAGATAGAACAGTGGCTCTCTATTCTGTATGCACATTAAATGTCATCTGAGAAAGCTCTTAAAAGTATTCATACCAGGTACAATGATTTGTAGGAGAATGTCCTCATTCCTAGGACATTTGTATTGAAGTATTAGGGATGAAAAATTATGATATCTGCAACCCACTTTAAGTGGTTCAGCAAAACAAAGCCAACAGTCTCATCCCCACCAGAGAGAAAGAGAGAAGAAGCAAATGTGGCAACATTTGGTGAAACAAGGTAAAGACCATACCAGTGTTCATTGTATTATTTTTTTCAACTATTTTATAGGTTTGAATTTTTTTTCCAGACTACAGTGTCAAGAAAATTTATACTCACCTCTGGACCTCATACCAGATATTTTGATTTTATTAATGTGTGGTGACGTGGCTTTATTATTTTTTTAAAGCTCCACATATGACTCTAATGTTGAACCAGGGTTAAAACCTGTTGTGTCGGAGGAAAGCTTTTAAAAGTTCTGTTCTTGCTGCTCCTCCTGAAATGCCCTGATGCTGTCTTTGACGGCCATTCACCATAGAAGTTGGAAGCAACAGCCCAGACCTCCAGTGTCAGTAGAGTAACAGGACAGCTCGCGGCTTTGATGGCCAGGTGGGACCTTGAACTCACAGGCCAAAGCATCTAGACACTGGAGAAGCCCATTTCTTATGAAAGAAAGGCAAGAAATTGAATGTATCCCAGCTGAAGCAGAATTATTGAGACAAATGGATCTACAATTTAAAATAAACATTATAAAAAGAATTAAGTAAATAAAGGGGAAATGTTAGGAATATGTAGAAAAATTAAGAAATTGTTTAAAAGAACCAAGTGGAAATGTTAAGCATGGAAAATATAGTGGTTGAAGTAAAAAGATACAAGAGATGGAATTGACAGCATGATGGAAACAGCTGAAGAACAAGTTAATGAAATGGAAGATGAGGTTGAAGAACTTGCCCAAGAAGCAGCAGTAAATGATAAAGAGGGAAAATATATACTGTTCAAAATGCTTTAGGGCGCCTGGGTGGCTCAGTCGGTTAAACGTCTGACTTCAGCTCAGGTCATGATCTCATGGTTCGTGGGTTCAAGCCCTGTGTCGGGCTCTGGGCTGAGTGTGGGTCATAGGGAATTTCTGTTGTTAATTTCTTGAGGAACCTCCACACTGTTTTCCAGAGGGGCTGTACCAGTTTACATTCCCACCAACAGTGTAGGAGGGTGCCCATTTCTCCACATCCTCGCCAGCATCTAGAGTACTCTGATTTGCTCATTTTAGCCACTCTGACTGGAGTAAGGTGGTATCTCAGTGTGGTTTTGATTTGTATTTCCCTGACGAGGAGGGATACTGAGCATCATTTCATGTGTCTGTTGGCCATCTGGATGTCCCCTTTGGAGAAGTGTCTGTTCATGTCCTCTGCCCATTTCTTCACTGGATTGTCTATACAATGGAATACTACATGGCGATGAGAAAGAATGAAATCTGGCCATGTGTAACAACATGGATGGAACTTGAGGGCATTATGCTGAGTGAAATAAGTCAGGCGGAGAAGGACAGATACCATATGTTTGCACGTATAGGAGGATTAGGAGGAATTTAACAAAGGACCATGGGGGAGAAGGGGAAAAATAGTGGGGGAGAGGGAGGGAGGCAAACCATGAGAGACTTTTGAATGCTGAGAACAAACTGAGGGCAGATGGGGTGGGGGGAGGGGAAGGGAGTAATGGGCATGGAGGAGGGCACTTGTTGGGATGAGCACTGGGTGTTATATGGAAACCAACTTGACAATAAACTATTAAAAAAAATGCTTAACCATCTGAGTCAGTCAGGTGCTCCAGAAGTATGAGTTTTAAAGACTACTATAGTGGTTACTACTAACCACAACAAGACCAAAAGCAAAATATGTAACTTTTAAATGACCAAAAGGAAATTCTCCCTGTCCAATAGAGACCAGGAAAGAAAGAAAAAGAAAAAAAGAATCCTAATAAATTGTGAAATTCATATGTTCTAATCTAACAATAATCGTAATAAATGCAAATGAGTTATTAAAATGTACCTAAGATTAGATTTTTTAAAGAAACAGTCAACATTATTATTTTTTAAACTAAGAAATACACTTAACGTGAAACGTCAAAAAAAGCAAGGACTGGATTCCAGGCAAATATCAAAAGAGATCTAGGTTAGCAATTTCAATATGAGACAAAATAACATTTAATGTGAAAAATATAATAAACATAACAAGAGGTTGTATACTAGTAAAAGGAACAGTATAAAAACATTACCAACAGGAAAATATATGCCCTTAAAAGTATACAAATATATCCACAATTCACAGAATCCCAGGGAGATGTTGGTAATCATTATTTGTCATTGGACATAGTATCATATCCCTCTCAGAAATGGCCAGATTAGTTAGTGGTCTAAAAATAATAAGAAGTAATTTTAAATTATTTCTTTGCTACTGGTGTTTTGAAATTTCACAATGATATGCTTTAGCATGAGTCCATTTTTATCCATCTTGCTGAGTACTCATGGGCTTTTTCAGTGTGGCAGTTGATGGCCTTCTCTGTGGGGGAAATTGTTATCATTTTGTTGATGACATTCTGTGATATTGTGAATTATAATAAGAAATATGTATTTGGTCTTCAACCAATTCCTAGCACTGAGCTCTTTAAATCTTTGACATTACTTGTGATCAAAGTGTCTTATTATGTTAATAAGGTGATTTTTAGAAAGCCCTTTAGGTAACCTAAGGATGGGGGCTGGTTTGGGGGATGGGGGGTACCAATCATGTGAGCAGAGGTTTGGAACTTTTAGCACCCCGCCCCAACCCAACCGCAGAGGAGGAGGTGAGAGCTGGAAGTTGAATCTACTGCCAATGGGCAGTGATTTAACCATCTTGACTATATGGCCTCCATAAAAACCCAGAAGGAAGGGGTTTGGAGAGCTTCTGGGTTGACGAGCACATAAAGATATGGGGAAAGTGGCACTCCTAGAGAGGGTATGGATGCTCTGTACCCCTTCCCTAGACCTTGCCCTATGCATCTCTTCATCTGGCTGTTCCCAAATTATATCCTTTTATAATAAGCTAGCGGTCTGGTAAGTAAATTGTTTCTCAGAGTTCTGTGAGCCACTCTAGCAAATTAATCCAGCCCAAGAAGGGGTCATCAGAACCTTTCATTTATAGCATGAAGTGGTGTCTGAAGTGGGGTAGGGAGCAGTCTTGTAGGACTGACATTTTATCTTGTGGAATCTGATGCTGTCTCCAGGTAGATAGTGTTGGAACTAAGTTGAATTGTAGGACAGCCAAGACTGGTGACCAAGAGTTGTATGTTGGTATTGGAACTGGTACTTGAACCTATTTTCATGTTGCCCTCTGTTTCTCTGGAACCCCTCTTATTTAAGTGTGGCATCTTCTAGAGAGTTTAACTTCTCTTGCATATTTTCTCTACATTTCTCTTTTTGATGTACTTTCTGGGAAATTTCCTCATCTGTGTCTTCTAACCCTGCTGCTGACTTTTTGAAATTTCTCCTACCTTTTAACTTTAAGAGCAATTTTTTGTTGTCTGAATGTTGCTTTTCTTTTTTTTTTTTAATTTTTTTAATTTCTGAGAGAGAGAGAGAGCGCGAGAGTGAGCAGGGGAGGGTCAGGGAGAGAGGGAGACACAGAATCCGAAACAGCCTCCAGGTTCATAGCTGGCTGTCAGCACAGAGCCTGACACGGGGCTCGAACCCACGAACTGTGAGATCATGACCTGAGCCGAAGTTGGACGCTTAACAGACTGAGCCACCCAGGCGCCCCTGAATGTTGCTTTTCTTAAAAGAGAATCCTGTTCCTAGTTCATGCTTGCAATATTTCATTTCTTTGAGGAAACAAAGGCTTTTCAAAAATAGATTATCCTCTTCCTGAAACATATCTGTTTCTTGAAATCCCCCTGTATTTGGTTTTTATTGATGCTATAAGGAATTAGCACAACTGTAATGCATTGTCTTGCTATTCTGTAAGACAGAAGTTCAATATGGATTTCACTGGGCTAAAATCATGGCATCTGCAGGGCTGTTTCCTTCTAGAGACTCTAGGGAAGAATCCGTTTTCTTGCCTTTTCCAGCTTTTTAAAGGCCACCCACCTTCCTTGACTCATTTCAAAATTAGTAACTCACATCTCTCTGACCCTTTGCTGGTAGTCATCTCTCTCTGACCATGGCCAGGAAGAGTTCTTAGTTTTTAAGGATGCATGTGTTCGACTGGGCTCATCTAGATAATCCAGGATAATCTCATCTCAAAGTCCACTGATGAACAACCTTAATTGCATTTGTAGCCTTCAAACTGCAAAAGTGCCATGTAATATAATATATTCATGGGTTCTAGGATTGGGACATGGATATTTTGTGGGGACCATTATTCTGCCTGTCTTTTTTAAAAAAATTTTTTAGAGTAATCTCTGTGCTCAGTGGGAGCACAGAGTGGGACTCAAATTTACGACCTTGAGATCAAAAGTCACATGCTCCTTCAACTGAGCCAGCCAGGCACTCCTATTCTACCTGTCTAATCTCTCTCTCTCTTTCTCTCTCTCTTTCTTCTCCTTCTTCTTCTTCTTCTTCTTCTTCTTCTTCTTCTTCTTCTTCTTCTTCTTCTTCTTCCTCTTCCTCTTCCTCTTCCTCTTCCTCTTCCTCTTCTCCTTCTCCTTCTCCTTCTCCTTCTTCTTCTTCTGATTTTCACATTAGAGGATTTCCTCAGATGTCTGGTAGTCCTTAGTTATCTGAACATGGTCTTCATCATGGTCTTCACCCCATTACCATGGCCTCAGAGTGCTGTCTATGTAGGAAACTGGGCCTTTGATTTTCTCATGGCCCATCAGTGACTTTGTCCTCACGCCTCCAAACTGGAAATACTGCCATAATGTTGCACTTAGTTTTATAGCCATAGGAATATCCAATACCACATACGCTTAAGTTGAGGACAACCAGAATAAAAAGCACCTCCATCAATTTTCCAATTTAGAATAGCCTCCAAATTCTTGGCCAACTTACATGTAGAAAACCATTGGAACATAACTGAAATAGATATCTACTTCTAAATTTTACTGGGGTAATTTCATTACATATACACATTTACAATGATATACTACAAAACAACTTAATGTACTGCTTTTTTCCACTTGTATATATTTTTATAACTTTTTAAAAAATGTTTATTTATTTTTGAGAGAGAGGGGTAGAGACAGAGCTTGAACGGAGGGGGGGGGGGGCAGAGAGAGAGGGAGACACAGAATCCGAAGCAGGCCTCAGCCTCTGAGCTGTCAGCACTCGTGAGCTGTGAGATCATGACCTGAGCTGAAGTCAGATGCTTAACCGATGGAGCCACCTGGGCACCCCTCAACATGTATTTTAGGAAACAATTGTATTCAAACACTTTACCAGCATCTTGGACATCAATGTCTTTATCATCAGCAAAGCCATGTTTTGAAAAATCCAGCAGTCTTCCACAGTACATTGTCTTTATTTCCATTTGGGGCATTTGACATACATTAATGTTTGAATCTATATTTTTGCTCTCACTGAAATTTGTATCCCCAGCCACAATAACCTGTGTTAGGACAGGGTTTTGGTTGTTTAATTTGTCCTAGTGGTATATGTCCATGACTTCCAGTGACAACCATTCCCTGTATTGATTTTAAAGTGAGCGTTAAAGGCTTGTTTACAAAGACATCTGACACTTGCAATTGTGAGATGCTACCTCCGGCAATAATTACTAAATCTGTGTCAAATTTATTTTGCATTCTTTATTTACTGATTCTGTCAGGTGCCACCCCTAATCATCCCAAACCAGCACTGATTGAGGTCATTTAAGGTTGATGTTTCTTCCCCAAACAGGACTTTTGTTCAAAATGAAGAAATTGAGAATGTATTCCCAATAACGTGAGGGATTTTGTAAGAACTCAAATTTAGGGTAATTCTTTTCTGAGACTTAATATTTAGAAATGTATGATATTTGGAGTGAATTCCATATTAAATCAATTTTATTGCTTATTCTCAGTTTCCTGTTATCATGATCTTTTCACTTCTAGTCCCACACTTTGATCCAACAATCAGCAGCTTTTAAGGATAGGGGTTCTAAATATCATTTACACACTATTTTCTATCTTTCCTGACATTCCCTTCATATTCAGGTATATATTCACCTGGCAACTCAACACCTCTGTACACATCTGCAACTCAAAATGTCCAAAACAGAACACAGAAGTAGTGATGGACCTCCTTGCCCCTTCCAGAACTGTTCCCCCTCCGCCTTCCCATTTCCATTAACAATGACATCATTCTTCTTGTTGCTCAGGTTCAAACACCGAAAAGATATTCTTGAATCTTCTCTTTCCCTTATTAACTCCCACACTGG
Source organism: Hyaena hyaena (assembly GCF_003009895.1). NCBI lineage: Eukaryota > Metazoa > Chordata > Mammalia > Carnivora > Hyaenidae > Hyaena > Hyaena hyaena. The sequence goes on from NW_024080943.1 coordinate 753,741, forward strand.
GTTCCTCCCCAGTTCTATTAACCACCTTCCAGATTCACCACTAGTCTGACCACTTCTGACTTCCTCCACCACCCCCACCCTGGTCCCAGCACTCACCTCTCTTTCTTCTTTCTCCGACTTTTGTAAAAAGCATCAACACTAGCTTCCCTGCTTTCACTCTTGACCCCATACAGCCTACACACCACACAACAGCCAGAGGGATCCTTTAAAAACATAAGGCCCTTGCTCACATCCCTCCTGTGGATTCTTTTCACACATAGAATAAAATCCAAAGCCTTCAAGTGGCCGACAGCAGTGCCTCTCCATCTTTAACAGGCATTCACGTCATCAGGGGATTTGTTAAAATACAATTCTGAGTGATGCCCTAATTCTGGAGCAAAGTCTGAGATTTTGCATTAAACTTCCAGGTAACGCCCATGCTCTTGGCCTACAGACAGCACTTAGAGTGACTGCGGGCTTTAAAACCATTCACAACCTGACAGCTGTCGATGTGAGTTCATTCCTACCACTCTGGCTCTTCCTCAGTTTGTACCAGCCATCCTGGTCTTCTTCTTCCTGCATGAAAATGCCTCTTCCTGTGCCATTTCCTCTTTATGGAATACTTTCCCTCCAGATATGCACAGGACTCTTCATTCTCTCAGATCTCATCATCTTCCCAACCACAGCTTGTCATGGTCACAGTCTTTCACTTTCAACTTTTCTGTGTCCTATTTTAGGTCTATCTCTTGTTAAAGAGCATGTAACATGAGTGTTACACTTTTTATATAGTCTATCTTTGTCTCTTATTTTGCCCATGTGTATTTAATATAGTTATGAGTATACCTGAGTTTATATCTACCATTTTACTATGTGATTTATCTTTTTCTCTGTCATATATATTTTTTTTCTGTTGGATTTTGTGTGTGTGTATATTCTCCCCTTGTAATGATACATTCTTTTACTATTGTTTTAAAGACTACCATGAGATTATAGCGTGTGTCTTTCATTTATCTAAATTCAATGTTAGTGGTTACTTTTATCTTCTTCCCAGTTAATGCAAAAACCTTAGAACATCATAGCACTGTTTGACTTCCCTCAACCTATATGCTGTTATTATCACATATTTTATTTCAATGTATATCTTGAGCCCCATAAGCCATTATTATTTTTTATATAGTCAATATTTTATTTTAATCTATCCACACATTTATTCTTTCCATTGCTCTTCATCCTTACATCTCTGAGCTTTTCTCTCAGATCATGTTCCTTCCAACAGGTCCTAGTAATTTTGTTTGTGTGAGTCTACTAATGACAGAATTTCAATATCTTGTGCTTGTTGAGACTTCTGAGACAGAATTCCAGGTTGGAGCTTCCCCACCCCCACCCCCCTTTCAGCATATTGAAGATGCCATTCTATTTTCTTCAGCTCATGTTTCCAGTTTTAAGAGGGCAGTTGTAAGTCTGTCTTGCTCCTTTGAAGGTAGTCTGTCTTTTTCTCTTGAAGTTTAGAAAAGATTTTCTTTGTTAATTGGTTTTCAGCAGTTTCAGTTTATTGTGCCCAAGTGTGGATTCTACTTATCCTGCTTTGTCTTTGCAGTGCTTCTTGAAACTATAGGTTGATATCTTTCATCAGTTTTGGAAAATTCTGACCATCGTCTCCTCAAGTATTATTTAAGGCCCATTCTGTCTTTCTTTTCCTCCTGACACTTCAATTACACAGATGCTGGATATTCTCATTCCATTCTCTGTGCTCACTGTTCTCTTTCCTGCGTCTTCCCTCCATTCTTCTATCACAGAGTGAATGTTGTTCTCACTCGGTGGTGTTTCTTTTGTCATGTCTTCCAGTTTACTAATTCTGTGCTCAGGTGGGTCTGTTATGTTCTTTAACCCTATCCATAGGGTTCCTCATTTGGGTTACTATCTTTTTAAGGTTCTAGTATTGAGTTCTTTTACAACGATACTATTTTTATTTAAAAAAATATGTTCAGTTCTGGGGTCCCTGGGTAGCTCAGTCAGTTGAGTTGTCAGACTTGGGCTCAGGTTATGATTCATTGTTTCTGGGGTTGAGCCCTGTGTTGGGCTCTGTGCTGACAGCTCAGAGCCTGGAGCCTGCTTTGGATTCTGTGTCTCCCTCTCTCTCTGCCCCTCCCCACCCTCGCATTGTCTTTCTCTCTCTCAAAAATAAATAAACATTAAAAAATAAAAAAGGTAAAAATATGTCCAGTTCTTAATGAAATTCTTCATGTTTCCTTTTATTTTACATTTGTATCTGATTACTCCAAAGCCCAGACCTGCTGTGGGACCATCCATTTGTCTGTTGTTTCTGCTGGTTTTGTGTATGTTGTATCATTGTCTATCTTTTTTGAGAGGTCTCGGTTAGCACCAAAAATCCACTATTACAGCACTGTTCAGAAATCTTCATTGGCTTTCCGTTGTATTCTAAACAAGAGTGAGAGTTTTGGTCTAACATTTGTATCTGTCTAGTATATGGTTCCAACTCACCTGTTCAGTTTCCTGTGCAACTCTGTCCCCAGTGTCTACCATCCTTCTTTGGTGCACCTGGGCAAACAGTGTGGGGAGCCTGGACTTCTCATTCGCACATTGAGCATGCCATTCCCCACAATGCAGCAGAGACCATGGATCTGGGATACAGGGACACCTGCCACTGACCAGCCATGTGACCTTGAGAAAGTTGCTTCAACTTTTCAAGCTTTAGCTTCACCATCTGTCAGAGTGGTGACTCAGTCTGCCTATCTCACTGTGTGGTTGTGAGGTTGAGATGGAATAGGGTGTGTGAAGAGCTGCAGAGGTCAGATTTAGTCCTGCATTCCTTTCTTTTGGGGGAGAGGCTTCCCATCCTGCTTCCACACTTTCCTTGTGTGGGCTGTCAGTCATTGCAGCCTGTGTCTCTGGGCCAATCAGAAGCTTTCATGGGAGATTTTTAATTAGAGTTAATGGCAGAGAAATGGCATCTCTGAGATGGACGACCTGGGCAATGCGAAGCAGGATGTTGGTGGTATCCTGGTGGCCCAGAAAGCCTGAGTGAAAGTGAAGCCTTGCAAGAGCTCTGGAGACACTTCACTTGGGATCTGGGCATTTCTGAGGCCAGCTGCAGCTCTTTCCATAGTGTGCAAGCTCACCCATCGATGATTCTCTTGTCCAAGTGGATTGCTATATGTTTCTGACTCTCATGAAGTCACTTGACCAACTCAAGGGTCAGGGATCAGGGGAACCTCAGATGAGGTCACTTTTCTCATCCATTCTCTCCCCTCCCCAGGGCCCTCATCACGCCAGCTTTGTTTTCCTGTCCTCTCTGATTCTTATCTTCCCACCAGGTCCGAGGCTGTGTGTAAGCAGAAAAACAGTCATCTGACTTGGTGTTCCTGGAGAGCTAGGATGGGCATGTCAGTGGTTGAGGATGAGTTTACTAACTTGCAGGCTCAGACACCGTCAGCAGGGCATCAGAGTACTTGCCAGGGGAGTAGGCACTAGAAAGCTCCAGTGTGGTTTCCAGGACCTCTGCCAGCTTCCAGAGAGGGCTGGATTTGGATTTCGATGAATCTCAATGGCTAAACTACCTTCATTCCCACCCAGACCCACCAAACGCACGTTTCTGGAAGTGGAGCTGAGAGTTTGCATGTCTGTCAAGCATCTGGGACATTTTCCAAAATCTAACAGCTCACGTAAAGGAACTAGAAGCAGAGCAACAAGAACGCCCTAAGCCCAGTAGAAGAAGAGAAATAATAAAAATTAGAGCAGAAATAAACAACATAGAGACCAAAGAAACAATTGAACAGATCCATGAAACCAAGAGTTGGTTTTTTGAAAAAGTGAACAAAATTGACAAACCTCTAGCCAGGCTTATCAAAAAGAAAAGAGAGAGCACCCAAATAGACAAAATTATGAATGAAAATGGACTGATTACAACCAACCCCTCAGAAATACAAGCAATTATCAGGGAA